>NC_048570.1:98573081-98655581 GCF_013265735.2 Oncorhynchus mykiss | reverse complement strand
GAGAGAGAGAGAGAGAGAGAGAGAGAGAGAGAGAGAGAGAGGGAGAGCAAAATAAGCTGCTGCATTGTGGGCTCATATTGAGTCGTATATTATTTTTATATTTTCTGAAATAAGCGTAGTGCAGGACCCGAGTTAGTGGGGTGTCTTCACGGGAAGCTCTGACACAATTTGGGAAAGCCTGGCGGGGAGTGTCGTTACCATAGATACTCCGGCTGCGGAGGCAGAGACTAGGGTTTCTGTTCCAAAAGGCACCCTATTCCCTAAATAGTGCACTACTTTTGACCAGAGCCCTATAGAAGTAGTGCACTACATAGGGAAGAGTGTTCCATTTGTGATGCGGCCCTGGATTTGGTCCTGTGTGTTCCTCTACATGATGCTCTGTCTGTCTGTAAGAATGGTTTTTTGGATGGAGGAACACAGACTAGATGTGGTCCCGTGTGTGTTCCTCTGCATGATGCTCTGTCTGTCTGTAAGAATGTTTTTTTTGGATGGAGGAACACAGACTAGATGTGGTCCCGTGTGTGTTCCTCTACATGATGCTCTGCCTGTCTGTAAGAATGTTTTTTTTGGATGGAGGAACACAGACTAGATGTGGTCCCGTGTGTGTTCCTCTACATGATGCTCTGCCTGTCTGTAAGAATGTTTTTTTTGGATGGAGGAACACAGACTAGATTTGGTCCCGTGTGTGTTCCTCTACATGATGCTCTGTCTGTTTGTAAGAATGTTTTTTTGGATGGAGGAACACAGACTAGATGTGGTCCCGTGTGTGTTCCTCTACATGTAAAAAACAGAAGGTGTCCACTTGATAAAGTGGTTCACCTGAGATCTGGTGTTCTGGGAGAGAGTTTCAATGGAAACACAATGATGAAGTGGTTCACCTGAGATCTGGTGTTGTGGGAGAGAGTTTCAATGTAAACACAATGATGAAGTGGTTCACCTGAGATCTGGTGTTGTGGGAGAGAGTTTCAATGGAAACACAATGATGAAGTGGTTCACCTGAGATCTGGTGTTGTGGGAGAGAGTTTCAATGGAAACACAATGATGAAGTGGTTCACCTGAGATCTGGTGTTGTGGGAGAGAGTTTCAATGGAAACACAATGATGAAGTGGTTCACCTGAGATCTGGTGTTG
Organism: Oncorhynchus mykiss; assembly: GCF_013265735.2. NCBI lineage: Eukaryota > Metazoa > Chordata > Actinopteri > Salmoniformes > Salmonidae > Oncorhynchus > Oncorhynchus mykiss. Next base: position 98,654,451 of record NC_048570.1, on the reverse strand, counting down.
TGGGAGAGAGTTTCAATGTAAACACAATGATGAAGTGGTTCACCTGAGATCTGGTGTTGTGGGAGAGAGTTTCAATGTAAACACAATGATGAAGTGGTTCACCTGAGATCTGGTGTTGTGGGAGAGAGTTTCAATGGAAACACAGTGTTCTGATAGACTGAATGGATTTCTAAACAGAAGGGAAGAAGTCTGAGTACAGAAGCAGTACTATTGGAGCAGTACTATTGGAGCAGCACTATTGGAGCAGTACTATTGGAGCAGTACTATTGGAGCAGTACTATTGGAGCAGTATTATTGGAGCAGTACTATTGGAGCAGTACTATTGGAGCAGTACTATTGGAGCAGCACTATTGGCGCAGTACTATTGGAGCAGTATTATTGGAGCAGTACTATTGGAGCAGCATTATTGGAGCAGTACTATTGGAGCAGTATTATTGGAGCAGTACTATTGGAGCAGTACTATTGGAGCAGTACTATTGGAGCAGTACTATTGGAGCAGTACTATTGGAGCAGTACTATTGGAGCAGCATTATTGGAGCAGTACTATTGGAGCAGCACTATTGGAACAGCACTATTGGAGCAGCACTATTGGAGCAGCACTATTGGAGCAGTACTATTGGAGCAGCACTATTGGAGCAGTACTATTGGAGCAGTACTATTGGAGCAGTACTATTGGAGCAGCACTATTGGAGCAGTACTATTGGAGCAGTACTATTGGAGCAGCACTATTGGAGCAGTACTATTGGAGCAGTACTATTGGAGCAGTATTATTGGAGCAGCATTATTGGAGCAGTACTATTGGAGCAGTACTATTGGAGCAGTACTATTGGAGCAGTACTATTGGAGCAGTACTATTGGAGCAGTATTATTGGAGCAGCACTATTGGAGCAGTACTATTGGAGCAGTACTATTGAAGAACCACCCTAAGTGGTTCCATTCTGCAAAGGAAAAGCTTAATGGGAAGCAGATTAAAAGCCATGTCCCTGGTGCTTATGCCAGGTGGAGGGGAGTCCTCCCTGGTGCTTATGCCAGGTGGAGGGGAGTCGTCCCTGGTGCTTATGCCAGGTGGAGGGGAGTCGTCCCTGGTGCTTATGCCAGGTGGAGGGGAGTCGTCCCTGGTGCTTATGCCAGGTGGAGGGGAGTCCTCCCTGGTGTTTATGCCAGGTGGAGGGGAGTCCTCCCTGGTGTTTATGCCAGGTGGAGGGGAGTCCTCCCTGGTGCTTATGCCAGGTGGAGGGGAGTCCTCCTTGGTGCTTATGCCAGGTGGAGGGGAGTCCTCCCTGGTGTTCATGCCAGGTGGAGGGGAGTCCTCCCTGGTGCTTATGCCAGGTGGAGGGGAGTCCTCCCTGGTGCTTATGCCAGGTGGAGGGGAGTCCTCCCTGGTGTTTATGCCAGGTGGAGGGGTCCTCCCTGGTGTTTATGCCAGGTGGAGGGGAGTCCTCCCTGGTGTTTATGCCAGGTGGAGGGGAGTCCTCCCTGGTGTTTATGCCAGGTGGAGGGGAGTCCTCCCCGGTGTTTATGCCAGGTGGAGGGGAGTCATCACTGGTGCTTACGCCAGGTGGAGGGGAGTCCTCCCTGGTGCTTATGCCAGGTGGAGGGGAGTCGTCCCTGGTGCTTATGCCAGGTGGAGGGGAGTCGTCCCTGGTGCTTATGCCAGGTGGAGGGGAGTCCTCCTTGGTGCTTATGCCAGGTGGAGGGGAGTCGTCCCTGGTGTTTATGCCAGGTGGAGGGGAGTCGTCCCTGGTGCTTATGCCAGGTGGAGGGGAGTCCTCCCTGGTGTTTATGCCAGGTGGAGGGGAGTCCTCCCCGGTGCTTATGCCAGGTGGAGGGGAGTCCTCCCTGGTGCTTATTCCAGGTGGAGGGGAGTCCTCCCTGGTGCTTATGCCAGGTGGAGGGTTGTCCTCCCTGGTGCTTATGCCAGGTGGAGGGGAGTCGTCCCTGGTGCTTATGCCAGGTGGAGGGGAGTCATCCCTGGTGCTTATGCCAGGTGGAGGGGAGTCCTCCCTTGTGCTTATGCCAGGTGGAGGGGAGTCGTCCCTGGTGCTTCTGTAAGGTGGAGGGGAGTCGTCCCTGGTGCTTATGCCAGGTGGAGGGGAGTCCTCCCTGGTGTTTATGCCAGGTGGAGGGGAGTCCTCCCTGGTGTTTATGCCAGGTGGAGGGGAGTCGTCCCTGGTGCTTATGCCAGGTGGAGGGGAGTCGTCCCTGGTGTTTATGCCAGGTGGAGGGGAGTCGTCCCTTGTGCTTATGCCAGGTGGAGGGGAGTCCTCCCCTGTGTTTATGCCAGGTGGAGGGGAGTCCTCTCTGGTGTTTATGCCAGGTGGAGGGGAGTCCTCCCTGGTGCTTATGCCAGGTGGAGGGGAGTCCTCCTTGGTGCTTATGCCAGGTGGAGGGGAGTCCTCCCTGGTGTTTATGCCAGGTGGAGGGGAGTCCTCCCTGGTGTTTATGCCAGGTGGAGGGGAGTCCTCCCTGGTGTTTATGCCAGGTGGAGGGGAGTCCTCCCTGGTTTTTATGCCAGGTGGAGGGGAGTCGTCCCTGGTGTTTATGCCAGGTGGAGGGGAGTCCTCCCTGGTGTTTATGCCAGGTGGAGGGGAGTCCTCCCCGGTGCTTATGCCAGGTGGAGGGGAGTCCTCCCTGGTGCTTATTCCAGGTGGAGGGGAGTCCTCCCTGGTGCTTATGCCAGGTGGAGGGGAGTCCTCCCTGGTGCTTATGCCAGGTGGAGGGGAGTCCTCCCAGGTGTTTATGCCAGGTGGAGGGGAGTCCTCCCTGGTGCTTATGCCAGGTGGAAGGGAGTCCTCCCTGGTGCTTATGCCAGGTGGAGGGGAGTCCTCCCTGGTGTTTATGCCAGGTGGAGGGGAGTCCTCCCCGGTGCTTATGCCAGGTGGAGGGGAGTCCTCCCTGGTGTTTATGCCAGGTGGAGGGGAGTCGTCCCTGGTGTTTATGCCAGGTGGAGGGGAGTCCTCCCTGGTGTCCCATTATCCACAGACGACAGTAAAAAAAATGAGACAGGGAGGCAGAGTGATTGAGGCCAAAAGGTGGATCAGTAGGAAAGAAGGGTCAAAGGACTGAAAGCCTCTCAGTGATGCTGAGGTTTGAGAAGGTTGTACCTGGAAAAGTACAGAGAGGATTTGCTTCCTTTCAATGTTAGAGAATATGTCCCATCCCCATTGTTCTAAATGCTAAAGAATGAATGGGACATGTAGCTGTTCACGGCAAAGGAAACACAATATGTGCCGAGTGTGGAGGGATACGTGATTACGGTGAATGAGGGAGTAATGTGAAGGTCAAGTGCTGTAATTGTGGGGGTGGGCGGGGGGAGAGGGGAGGGGGGGGGGGGGGTGGAGAGGGGGGGCTGGGGGGGTGGACATGCTGTAGTGAAGCATTTGGTGGACCACCAGGTGCATAGAGAGGCTCAGAGATATAGAATCAGTCAGGATGTATCATATGCAGAGGTTGTAAGACAAATTAGGGGAACTACTGTCAGGCTGGTGGAGCTTCCATGGCTGGTCCTGTATTAAATAGACCTACTGTCAGGCTGATGGAGGTTCCAAGGCTGGTCCTGTATTAAATATACCTACTGTCAGGCTGATGGAGGTTCCAAGGCTGGTCCTGTATTAAATAGACCTACTGTCAGGCTGACTGAGCTTCCATGGCTGGTCCTGTATTAAATAGACCTACTGTCAGGCTGGTGGAGATTCCATGGATGGTACTGTATTAAATAGACCTACTGTCAGGCTGATGGAGATTCCATGGAAGGTCCTGTATTAAATAGACCTACTGTCAGGCTGACTGAGCTTCCATGGCTGGTCCTGTATTAAATAGACCTACTGTCAGGCTGATGGAGGTTCCAAGGCTGGTCCTGTATTAAATATACCTACTGTCAGGCTGATGGAGGTTCCATGGCTGGTCCTGTATTAAATAGACCTACTGTCAGGCTGATGGAGATTCCATGGCTGGTCCTGTATTAAATAGACCTACTGTCAGGCTGACTGAGCTTCCATGGCTGGTCCTGTATTAAATAGACCTACTGTCAGGCTGGTGGAGATTCCATGGATGGTCCTGTATTAAATAGACCTACTGTCAGGCTGATGGAGATTCCATGGAAGGTCCTGTATTAAATAGACCTACTGTCAGGCTGATGGAGCTTCCATGGCTGGTCCTATATTAAATAGACCTACTGTCAAGCTGATGGAGGTTCCATGGCTGGTCCTGTATTAAATAGACCTACTGTCAGGCTGATGGAGATTCCATGGCTGGTCCTGTATTAAATAGACCTACTGTCAGGCTGACTGAGCTTCCATGGCTGGTCCTGTATTAAATAGACCTACTGTCAGGCTGGTGGAGATTCCATGGATGGTCCTGTATTAAATAGACCTACTGTCAGGCTGATGGAGCTTCCATGGCTGGTCCTATATTAAATAGACCTACTGTCAGGCTGATGGAGGTTCCATGGCTGGTCCTGTATTAAATAGACCTACTGTCAGGCTGATGGAGATTCCATGGCTGGTCCTGTATTAAATAGACCTACTGTCAGGCTGACTGAGCTTCCATGGCTTTTCCTGTATTAAATAGACCTACTGTCAGGCTGGTGGAGATTCCATGGATGGTCCTGTATTAAATAGACCTACTGTCAGGCTGATGGAGATTCCATGGAAGGTCCTGTATTAAATATACCTACTGTCAGGCTGATGGAGCTTCCATGGCTGGTCCTATATTAAATAGACCTACTGTCAGGCTGATGGAGGTTCCATGGCTGGTCCTGTATTAAATAGACCTACTGTCAGGCTGATGGAGCTTCCATGGCTGGTCCTGTATTAAATAGACCTACTGTCAGGCTGATGGAGCTTCCATGGCTGGTAATGTATTAAATAGACCTACTGTCAGGCTGATGGAGGTTCCATGGCTGGTCCTGTATTAAATAGACCTACTGTCAGGCTGATGGAGCTTCCATGGCTGGTCCTGTATTAAATAGACCTACTGTCAGGCTGATGGAGCTTCCAGCTACAGATGGACTTTCCAAAATAATGTGACCGTTCCTCAATATTTTATTATTTGTTAACCATAATTATGCATTAATTTAATTTAATTATGCATTACTATCATTATTGTTTGTTGTTATTTGCTAGAGAAAAACATCCATACTAAGTTACCCAGCAGGTAAACCAATCGTAACCACAGCCAATCGTAACCACAGCCAATCGTAACCACAGCCAATCGTAACCACAGCCAATCGTTACCACAGCCAATCGTAACCACAGCCAATCGTTACCACAGCCAATCGTAACCACAGCCAATCGTAACCACAGCGAATCGTAACCACAGCCAATCGTAACCACAGCCAATCGTAACCACAGCCAATCGTAACCACAGCCAATCGTAACCACAGCCAATCGTAACCACAGCCAATCGTAACCACAGCCAATCGTTACCACAGCCAATCGTTACCACAGCCAATCGTAACCACAGCCAATCGTAACCACAGCCAATCGTAACCACAGCCAATCGTTACCACAGCCAATCGTAACCACAGCCAATCGTTACCACAACCAATCGTAACCACAGCCAATCGTAACCACAGCCAATCGTTACCACAGATTGGGGGAACTACTGTCAGGCTGATGGAGCTTCCTGTCAGGTGCGTGAATGAGGACCCAAAAGCGAATTAACAAAACAGAGTTTCTTTAATGACGAAACACACGTAGGCTCAGATGGACAGGCAGATTCCGACAGGACAGGACAAGGTTAGATGAACAGGCAGATTCCGACAGGACAGGACAAGGTTGCAGCAAACACGACGATAGTCTGGTTCAGGCATGAGTAACACAAACGAGAATCCGACAAAGACAGAAGCAGAAACAGAGAGAGATATAGAGACCTAATCAGAGGGAAAAAGGGAACAGGTGGGAAAAGGGGTGTACGAGGTAGTTAGGGAAGACAAGGAACAGCTGGGGGAAAGAGGGGAAGAAAAGGTAACCTAATACGACCAGCAGAGGGAGACAGGGTGAAGAGAAAGAACAGGAACAAGACACAACATGACAATACATGACAGTACCCCCCCACTCACCGAGCGCCTCCTGGCGCACTCGAGGAGGAAACCTGGCGGCAACGGAGGAAATCATCGATCAGCGAACGGTCCAGCACGTCCCGAGAGGGAACCCAACTCCTCTCCTCAGGACCGTACCCCTCCCAATCCACTAGGTACTGGTGACCACGGCCCCGAGGACGCATGTCCAAAATCTTACGGACCCTGTAGATAGGTGCGCCCTCGACAAGGATGGGGGGGGGGGGGGGGGAGACGAGCGGGGGCGCGAAGAACGGGCTTAACACAGGAGACATGGAAGACCGGGTGGACGCGACGAAGATATCGCGGAAGAAGAAGTCGCACTGCGACAGGATTAATGATCTGAGAAATACGGAACGGACCAATGAACCGCGGGGTCAACTTGCGAGAAGCTGTCTTAAGGGGAAGGTTCTGAGTGGAGAGCCAAACTCTCTGACCGCGACAATATCTAGGACTCTTAGTTCTACGCTTATTAGCAGCTCTCACAGTCTGCGCCCTATAACGGCAAAGTGCAGACCTGACCCTCTTCCAGGTGCGCTCGCAACGTTGGACAAAAGCCTGAGCGGAGGGGACGCTGGACTCGGCGAACTGAGATGAGAACAGCGGAGGCTGGTACCCGAGGCTACTCTGAAAAGGAGATAGCCCAGTCGCAGACGAAGGAAGCGAGTTGTGGGCGTATTCTGCCCAGGGGAGCTGTTCTGACCAAGACGCAGGGTTGCGAAAAGAAAGACTGCGTAAGATGCGACCAATAGTCTGATTGGCCCGTTCTGCTTGACCGTTAGACTGGGGGTGAAAGCCGGAAGAGAGACTGACGGAAGCCCCAATCAAACGGCAAAACTCCCTCCAAAATTGAGACGTGAATTGCGGACCTCTGTCCGAAACGACGTCTGACGGAAGGCCATGAATTCTGAAAACATTCTCGATGATGATTTGTGCCGTCTCTTTAGCAGAAGGAAGCTTAGCAAGGGGAATAAAATGAGCCGCCTTAGAGAACCTATCGACAACCGTAAGAATAACAGTCTTCCCCGCTGACGAAGGCAGTCCGGTGACAAAATCTAAGGCGATGTGAGACCACGGTCGAGAGGGAATGGGAAGCGGCCTGAGACGGCCGGCAGGAGGGGAGTTACCGGACTTAGTCTGCGCGCAGACCGAACAAGCAGCCACGAAACGACGCGTGTCATGCTCCCGGGTGGGCCACCAAAAACGCTGGCGAATGGAAGCAAGCGTACCCCGAACGCCAGGGTGGCCGGCTAACTTGGCAGAGTGAGCCCACTGAAGAACGGCCAGACGAGTAGGAACGGGAACGAAAAGAAGGTTCCTAGGACAAGCGCGCGGCGACGGAGTGTGAGTGAGTGCTTGCTTTACCTGCCTCTCAATTCCCCAGACAGTCAACCCGACAACACGCCCCTCAGGGAGAATCCCCTCAGGGTCAGTGGAGGCTACTGAAGAACTGAAGAGACGAGATAAAGCATCAGGCTTGGTGTTCTTAGAGCCCGGACGATAAGAAATCACGAACTCGAAACGAGCGAAAAACAGCGCCCAGCGCGCCTGACGCGCATTAAGTCGTTTGGCAGAACGGATGTACTCAATGGTACATACCTATACCCTATGGTCAGTCCAAACGACAAAAGGAACGGTCGCCCCCTCCAACCACTGCCATTCGCCTAGGGCTAAGCGGATGGCGAGCAGTTCGCGGTTTCCCACATCATAGTTACGTTCCGACGGCGACAGGCGATGAGAAAAATACGCGCAAGGGTGGACCTTGTCGTCAGAGAGGGAGCGCTGAGAAAGAATGGCTCCCACGCCCACCTCTGACGCGTCAACCTCGACAACGAACTGTCTAGAGACGTCAGGTGTAACAAGGATAGGTGCGGATGTAAAACGATTCTTGAGGAGATCAAAAGCTCCCTGGGCGGAAACGGACCACTTAAAGCACGTCTTGACAGAAGTAAGGGCTGTGAGAGGAGCTGCCACCTGACCGAAATTACGGATGAAACGACGATAGAAGTTCGCGAAGCCGAGAAAGCGCTGCAGCTCGACGCGTGACTTAGGGACGGGCCAATCAATGACAGCTTGGACCTTAGCGGGATCCATCTTAATGCCTTCAGCGGAAATAACAGAACCGAGAAATGTGACGGAGGAGGCATGAAAAGTGCACTTCTCAGCCTTCACAAAAAGACAATTCTCTAAAAGGCGCTGGAGGACACGTCGAACGTGCTGAACATGAATCTGGAGTGACAGTGAAAAAATCAGGATATCGTCAAGGTAAACGAAAACAAAGATGTTCAGCATGTCTCTCAGGACATCATTGACTAATGCCTGAAAGACAGCTGGAGCGTTAGCGAGGCCGAAAGGAAGAACCCGGTATTCAAAGTGCCCTAACGGAGTGTTAAACGCCGTCTTCCACTCGTCCCCCTCCCTGATGCGCACGAGATGGTAAGCGTTACGAAGGTCCAACTTAGTGAAAAACCTGGCTCCCTGCAGGATCTCGAAGGCTGAAGACATAAGAGGAAGCGGATAACGATTCTTCACTGTTATGTCATTCAGCCCTCGATAATCTATGCAGGGGCGCAGGGACCCGTCCTTCTTCTTAACAAAAAAAAACCCCGCTCCGGCGGGAGAGGAGGAGGGGACTATGGTACCGGCGGCAAGAGCTACAGACAAATAATCTTCGAGAGCCTTACGTTCGGGAGCCGACAGAGAGTATAGTCTACCCCGGGGGGGAGTGGTTCCCGGAAGGAGATCAATACTACAATCATACGACCGGTGTGGAGGAAGAGAGGTGGCCCTGGACCGACTGAACACCGTGCGCAGATCGTGATATTCCTCCGGCACCCCTGTCAAATCACCAGGCTCCTCCTGTGAAGAAGAGACAGAGGAAACAGGAGGGACAGCAGACATTAAACATTTCACATGACAAGAGACGTTCCAGGAGAGGATAGAATTACTAGACCAATTAATAGAAGGATTATGACAAACTAGCCAGGGATGGCCCAAAACAACTGGTGTAAAAGGTGAACGAAAAATTAAAAAAGAAATGGTTTCGCTATGATTACCAGAGACAGTGAGGGTTAAAGGTAGCGTCTCACGCTGAATCCTGGGGAGAGGACTACCATCCAAGGCGAACAAGGCCGTGGGCTCCCTTAACTGTCTGAGAGGAATGTCATGTTCCCGAGCCCAGGTCTCGTCCATAAAACAGCCCTCCGCCCCAGAGTCTATCAAGGCACTGCAGGAAGCTGACGAACCGGTCCAGCGTAGATGGACCGACAAGGTAGTGCAGGATCTTGAAGGAGAGACAGGAGTAGTAGCGCTCACCAGTAGCCCTCCGCTTACTGATGAGCTCTGGCTTTTACTGGACATGAAGTGACAAAATGACCAGCGGAACCGCAATAGAGACAGAGGCGGTTGGTGATTCTCCGTTCCCTCTCTTTAGTCGAGATGCGGATACCTCCCAGCTGCATAGGCTCAGCACCCGAGCCGGCAGAGGAAGATGGTAGTGATGCGGAGAGGGGGGCAACGGAGAACGCAAGCTCCTTTCCACGAGCTCGGTGACGAAGATCAACCCGTCGCTCAATGCGAATAGCGAGTTCAATCAAGGAATCCACGCTGGAAGGAACCTCCCGGGAGAGAATCTCATCCTTTACCTCTGCGCGGAGACCCTCCAGAAAACGAGCGAGCAAAGCCGGCTCGTTCCAGCCACTGGAGGCAGCAAGAATGCGAAACTCAATAGAGTAGTCTGTTATGGATCGATTACCTTGACATAGGGAAGACAGGACCCTGGAAGCCTCCTCCCCAAAAACAGATCGATCAAAAACCCGTATCATCTCCTCCTTAAAGTCCTGATACTGGTTAGTACACTCAGCCCTTGCCTCCCAGATTGCCGTGCCCCACTCACGAGCCCGTCCAGTAAGGAGAGATATGACGTAGGCGATACGAGCAGTGCTCCTGGAGTAAGTGTTGGGCTGGAGAGAAAACACAATATCACACTGGGTGAGGAACGAGCGGCATTCAGTGGGCTCCCCAGAGTAACACGGCGGGTTATTGATTCTGGGCTCCGGAGATTCGAAAGCCCTGGAAGTGGCCGGTGGATCGAGGCGGAGATGGTGAACCTGTTCTGTGAGGTTGGAGACTTGGGTGGCCAGGGTCTCAACGGCATGTCGAGCAGCAGACAATTCCTGCTCGTGTCTGCCTAGCATCGCTCCCTGGATCTCGACGGCTGAGTGGAGAGGATCCGAAGTCGCTGGGTCCATTCTTGGTCGGATTCTTCTGTCAGGTGCGTGAATGAGGACCCAAAAGCGAATTAACAAAACAGAGTTTCTTTAATGACGAAACACACGTAGGCTCAGATGGACAGGCAGATTCCGACAGGACAGGACAAGGTTAGATGAACAGGCAGATTCCGACAGGACAGGACAAGGTTGCAGCAAACACGACGATAGTCTGGTTCAGGCATGAGTAACACAAACGAGAATCCGACAAAGACAGAAGCAGAAACAGAGAGAGATATAGAGACCTAATCAGAGGGAAAAAGGGAACAGGTGGGAAAAGGGGTGTACGAGGTAGTTAGGGAAGACAAGGAACAGCTGGGGGAAAGAGGGGAAGAAAAGATAACCTAATACGACCAGCAGAGGGAGACAGGGTGAAGAGAAAGAACAGGAACAAGACACAACATGACAATACATGACACTTCCATGGAAGTTCCTGTATTAAATAGACCTACTGTCAGGCTGATGGTGGTTCCATGGCTGGTAATGTATTAAACTGACCTACTGTCAGGCTGATGGAGATTCCATGGAAGGTCCTGTATTAAATAGACCTACTGTCAGGCTGATGGTGGTTCCATGGCTGGTAATGTATTAAATTGACCTACTGTCAGGCTGATGGAGCTTCCATGGCTGGTCCTGTATTAAATAGACCTACTGTCAGGCTGATGGAGCTTCCATGGCTGGTCCTGTATTAAATAGACCTACTGTCAGGCTGATGGAGGTTCCATGGCTGGTCCTGTATTAAATAGACCTACTGTCAGGCTGATGGAGCTTCCATGGCTGGTCCTGTATTAAATAGACCTACTGTCAGGCTGATGGAGGTTCCATGGCTGGTCCTGTATTAAATAGACCTACTGTCAGGCTGATGGAGCTTCCATGGCTGGTCCTGTATTAAATAGACCTACTGTCAGGCTGATGGAGCTTCCATGGCTGGTCCTGTATTAAATAGACCTACTGTCAGGCTGATGGAGCTTCCATGGCTGGTCCTGTATTAAATAGACCTACTGTCAGGCTGATGGAGTATCCATGGAAGGTCCTGTATTAAATAGACCTACTGTCATGATGATGGAGATTCCATGGAAGGTCCTGTATTAAATATATCTACTGTCAGGCTGATGGAGATTCCATGGAAGGTCCTGTATTAAATAGACCTACTGTCAGGCTGATGGAGCTTCCATGGCTGGTCCTGTATTAAATAGACCTACTGTCAGGCTGATGGAGGTTCCATGGCTGGTCCTGTATTAAATAGACCTACTGTCAGGCTGATGGAGCTTCCATGGCTGGTCCTGTATTAAATAGACCTACTGTCAGGCTGATGGAGATTCCATGGAAGGTCCTGTATTAAATAGACCTACTGTCATGCTGATGGAGATTCCATGGAAGGTCCTGTATTAAATATACCTACTGTCAGGCTGATGGAGATTCCATGGCTGGTAATGTATTAAATAGACCTACTGTCAGGCTGATGGAGCTTCCATGGATGGTCCTGTATTAAATAGACCTACTGTCAGGCTGATGGAGCTTCCATGGCTGGTCCTGTATTAAATAGACCTACTGTCAGGCTGATGGAGGTTCCATGGCTGGTCCTGTATTAAATAGACCTACTGTCAGGCTGATGGAGCTTCCATGGCTGGTCCTGTATTAAATAGACCTACTGTCAGGCTGATGGAGGTTCCATGGCTGGTCCTGTATTAAATAGACCTACTGTCAGGCTGATGGAGGTTCCATGGCTGGTCCTGTATTAAATAGACCTACTGTCAGGCTGATGGAGCTTCCATGGCTGGTCCTGTATTAAATAGACCTACTGTCAGGCTGATGGAGGTTCCATGGCTGGTCCTGTATTAAATAGACCTACTGTCAGGCTGATGGAGGTTCCATGGCTGGTCCTGTATTAAATAGACCTACTGTCAGGCTGATGGAGCTTCCATGGCTGGTCCTGTATTAAATAGACCTACTGTCAGGCTGATGGAGCTTCAAGCTACAGATGGACTTTCCAAAATAATGTGACCGTTCCTCAATATTTTATTATTTGTTTACCATAATTATGCATTAATTTATTATCATTATTGTTTGTTGTTATTTGCTAGAGAAAAACATCCATACTAAGTTACCCAGCAGGTAAACCAATCGTTACCACAGCCAATCGTAACCACAGCCAATCGTTACCACAGCCAATCGTAACCACAGCCAATCGTTACCACAGCCAATCGTTACCACAGCCAATCGTAACCACAGCCAATCGTAACCACAGCAAATCGTTACCACAGCCAATCGTTACCACAGCCAATCGTTACCACAGCCAATCGTTACCACAGCCAATCGTTACCACAGCCAATCGTTACCACAGCCAATCGTTACCACAACCAATCGTTACCACAGCCAATCGTTACCACAGCCAATCGTTACCACAGCCAATCGTAACCACAGCCAATCGTAACCACAACCAATCGTTACCACAACCAATCGTAACCACAGCCAATCGTTACCACAGCCAATCGTAACCACAGCCAATCGTAACCACAGCCAATCGTTACCACAGCCAATCGTTACCACAACCAATCCTTACCACAGCCAATCGTTACCACAGCCAATCGTTACCACAGCCAATCGTTACCACAGCCAATCGTTACCACAGCCAATCGTAAGCACAGCCAATCGTAACAACAGCCAATCGTAACCACAGCCAATCGTTACCACAGCCAATCGTAACCACAACCAATCGTTACCACAGCCAATCGTAACCACAGCCAATCGTTACCACAACCAATCGTAACCACAGCCAATCTTAACCACAGCAAATCGTTACCACAGCCAATTGTTAACACAGCCAATAGCAACCACAACCAATCGTTACCGCAGCCAATCGTTACCGCAGCCAATCGTTACCACAGCCAATCGTTACCACAGCCAATCGTAACCACAACCAATCGTTACCACAGCCAATCGTAATCACAACCAATCGTAACCACAGCCAATCGTTACCACAACCAATCGTAACCACAGCCAATCGTTACCACAGCCAATCGTAACCACAGCCAATCGTTACCACAACCAATCGTTACCACAGCCAATCGTAACCACAGCCAATCGTAACCACAGCCAATCGTAACCACAGCCAATCGTTACCACGGCCAATCGTTACCAGGGCCAATCGTTACCACGGCCAATCGTTACCACAGCCAATCGTTACCACAGCCAATCGTTACCACAGCCAATCGTAACCACAGCCAATCGTAACCACAGCCAATCGTAACCACAGCCAATCGTAACCACAGCCAATCGTTACCACAGCCAATCGTTACCACAGCCAATCGTTACCACAGCCAATCGTAACCACAACCAATCGTTACCACAGCCAATCGTAACCACAACCAATCGTTACCACAGCCAATCGTAACCACAACCAATCGTAACCACAGCCAATCGTTACCACAGCCAATCGTTACCACAGCCAATCGTTACCACAGCCAATCGTTACCGCAGCCAATCGTTACCGCAGCCAATCGTAACCGCAGCCAATCGTAACCACAGCCAATCGTAACCGCAGCCAATCGTTACCACAGCCAATCATAACCACAGCTAATCGTAACCACAGCCAATCGTTACCACAGCCAATCGTTACCACAGCTAATCATAACCACAGCCAATCGTAACCACAGCTAATCGTTACCACAAACAATCGCTACCACAGCTAATCGTTACCACAGCCAATCGTTACCACAGCCAATCGTAACCACAGCTAATCGTTACCACAGCTAATCGTAACCACAGCCAATCGTAACCACAGCTAATCGTAACCACAGCCAATCATTACCACAGCCAATCGTTACCACAGCTAATCGTAACCACAGCCAATCATTACCACAGCCAATCGTTACCACAGCCAATCGTTGCCACAGCCAATCATTACCACAGCCAATCGTTACCACAGCCAATCGTTGCCACAGCTAATCGTTACCACAGCTAATCGTAACCACAGCTAATCGTAACCACAGCCAATCGTAACCACAGCTAATCGTAACCACAGCCAATCGTAACCACAGCTTATCGTAACCACAGCTAATCGTAACCACAGCTAATCGTAACCACAGCTAATCGTTACCACAGCCAATCGTAACCACAGCTAATCGTAACCACAGCCAATCGTAACCACAGCTAATCGTAACCATAGCCAATCGTAACCACAGCCAATCGTAACCACAGCTAATCGTAACCACAGCCAATCGTAACCACAGCCAATCGTAACCATAGCCAATTGTAACCACAGCCAATCGTAACCACAGCCAATCGTAACCACAGCCAATCGTAACCACAGCCAATCGTAACCACAGCCAATTGTAACCACAGCCAATCGTAACCACAGCCAATCAAGACCAGCGTTATAATAATCCCACCTGAATCATATCTCAACTGTACTGGGATTCCATCCGTCTGACCAACCTTCCATGTGATGTTCCATCATCTGAATATAAACACTCAGGTCAGAGACATTCGGAAAACGGTTGACTTTGTTGACGTTTTGTACAAGTTCTGTATAAGTGCTACTGCTAACATTTAGGGGTCATTTTCATGATTGTTGTTGTTGTTGTTGTTGTTGTTGTTTTACCATGAATGTGAAATATGCCATATTTCTGTTGATTTTGAAGGATATGAATAACTTTGAACTGTCATATTTGATGAATATAAAACATGTGAAAAACCTGTTAATGCTGGAGCAGCACTATGGCTGGTCCTGTTAACCTGTTAATGTTGGAGCAGCACTATGGCTGGTCCTGTTAACCTGTTAATGTTGGAGCAGCACTATGGCTGGTCCTGTTAACCTGTTAATGTTGGAGCAGCACTATGGCTGGTCCTGTTAACCTGTTAATGTTGTCATTTCATCATTTGCAAAGAAAAGATAAAACATTTGAAGTTGAAAAAGTATATTTATACTCATTCATTATAATTATTAAGTTGTGTTTTCACAAAACTATATTTTCTTGTGACCTTTGAGCATACTACTGTCCATCTGACCTTCTGGAGGTACTGATGAGGAGTTTACCAAGACACACATCTGACCTTCAGGAGGTACTGATGAGGAGTTTACCAAGACACACATCTGACCTTCAGGAGGTACTGATCAGGAGTTAACCATCACACATCAGACCTTCAGGAGGTACTGATGAGGAGTTAACCAGACACACATCTGACCTTCAGGAGGTACTGATCAGGAGTTAACCATCACACATCTGACCTTCTGGAGGTACTGATCTGTCCCAATACCCTCACAACCATATGTTCCAACCTGTCCCAATACCCTCACAACCATATGTTCCAATCTGTCCCAATACCCTCACAACCATATGTTTCAATCTGTCCCAATACCCTCACAACCATATGTTTCAATCTGTCCCAATACCAACAGTTTCAATCTGTCCCAATACCAACAGTTTCATTTTGTCCCAATACCGTCACAACCATATGTTTCAATCTGTCCCAATACCAACAGCTTCAATCTGTCCCAATACCCTCACAACCATATGTTTCAATCTGTCCCAATACCAACAGTTTAAATCTGTCCCAATACCCTCACAACCATATGTTCCAATCTGTCCCAATACCCTCACAACCATATGTTTCAATCAGTCCCAATACCAACAGCTTCAATCTGTCCCAATACCCTCACAACCATATGTTTCAATCTGTCCCAATACCGTCACAACCATATGTTCCAATCTGTCCCAATACCCTCACAACCATATGTTTCAATCTGTCCCAATACCAACAGCTTCAATCTGTCCCAATACCCTCACAACCATATGTTTCAATCTGTCCCAATACCGTCACAACCATATGTTCCAATCTGTCCCAATACCCTCACAACCATATGTTTCAATCTGTCCCAATACCCTCACAACCATATGTTCCAATCTGTCCCAATACCAACAGCTTCAATCTGTCCCAATACCCTCACAACCATATGTTCCAATCTGTCCCAATACCCTCACAACCATATGTTTCAATCTGTCCCAATACCAACCGTTTCAATCTGTCCCAATGCCCTCACAACCATATGTTCCAATCTGTCCCAATACCCTCACAACCATATGTTTCAATCTGTCCCAATACCAACCGTTTCAATCTGTCCCAATACCCTCACAACCATATGTTCCAATCTGTCCCAATACCCTCACAACCATATGTTCCAATCTGTCCCAATACCCTCACAACCATATGTTTCAATCTGTCCCAATACCAACCGTTTCAATCTGTCTCAATGCCCTCACAACCATATGTTTCAATAGTCCAGCAAAGTTAAGGTATATTCTCCTTTAAGGTGGTGGCAGCTCACTTCATTTTAACAGTGCACCCTATTCCCTATATAGTGCACTACTTTTGACCAGAGCCTTATGGAATAGGGTGCCATTTGGGATGCAAGACGAGTCATGCCTAGCAGTGTGCACCGTGTTCAGTCTTGCATGCTGGAGAAACAGGTTGCCGAAAGAGATTAGGCACTTTGCCATAATGATCTGGCTCTACTATTGTTTAATAAACCTTTTCCCATAGTTCAGTGGTCTCACGTCACAGCCCAATAGTTCATTTGGTTCTGGGTGGTGAAACAGTTCAGTGAAGCAGCACTTTTCTGTTCGGGGGGGGGGGGGGGGGGGGGGGTTTAGCCTCAAAGAGCAGCCAGACCTGTGGCAGCTGGCCGCAGCACAGACAGTGATAACTGGTCACAGATCATAGATCTGATCCCAGTCTAGGTCCAGATGGCTATTAGAAACACCTCCCCTGCTTCCCAAATGGGTTTGAATGTAGTCGACCTGGAGCCATTTCCTTTAGGTTAATCACCTGTTCTAACTTCCCAAAGGGGTTTGAATGTAGTCGACCTGGAGCCATTTCCTTTAGGTGAATCACCTGTTCTAACTTCCCAAAGGGTTTTGAATGTAGTCGACCTGGAGCCATTTCCTTTAGGTGAATCACCTGTTCTAACTTCCCAAAGGGTTTTGAATGTAGTCGACCTGGAGCCATTTCCTTTAGGTGAATCACCTGTTCTAACTTCCCAAAGGGGTTTGAATGTAGTCGACCTGGAGCCATTTCCTTTAGGTGAATCACCTGTTCTAACTTCCCAAAGGGGTTTGAATGTAGTCGACCTGGAGCCATTTCCTTTAGGTGAATCACCTGTTCTAACTTCCCAAAGGGTTTTGAATGTAGTCGACCTGGAGCCATTTCCTTTAGGTGAATCACCTGTTCTAACTTCCCAAAGGGTTTTGAATGTAGTCGACCTGGAGCCATTTCCTTTAGGTGAATCACCTGTTCTAACTTCCCAAAGGGGTTTGAATGTAGTCGACCTGGAGCCATTTCCTTTAGGTGAATCACCTGTTCTAACTTCCCAAAGGGGTTTGAATGTAGTCGACCTGGAGCCATTTCCTTTAGGTGAATCACCTGTTCTAACTTCCCAAAGGGTTTTGAATGTAGTCGACCTGGAGCCATTTCCTTTAGGTGAATCACCTGTTCTAACTTCCCAAAGGGGTTTGAATGTAGTCGACCTGGAGCCATTTCCTTCAGGTTAATCACCTGTTCTAATTTCCCAAAGGGGTTTTGAATGTAGTCGACCTGGAGCCATTTCCTTTAGGTGAATCACCTGTTCTAACTTCCCAAAGGGTTTTGAATGTAGTCGACCTGGAGCCATTTCCTTTAGGTGAATCACCTGTTCTAACTTCACACTCTCTTCCGTCAGCACCGTGTCCACACAGGTGAAAGTTATTATATTATATTATTACATACTTCTAGGCTAACAGAGGAGTTGAACTGAGAATGTAATATCACCAGTACCATGTTCCTCCCACAACTCTGGTTAGGTCTACAATATAATGTACTGGCATATCAGACTGACTGGTTAGGTCTACAATATAATGATGTACTGGCAGATCAGACAGACTGGTTAGGTCTACAATATAATGATGTACTGGCAGATCAGACTGACTGGTTAGGTCTACAATATAATGATGTACTGGCAGATCAAACAGACTGGTTAGGTCTATAATATAATGATGTACTGGCAGATCAGACAGACTGGTTAGGTCTACAATATAATGATGTACTGGCAGATCAGACTGACTGGTTAGGTCTATAATATAATGATGTACTGGCAGATCAGACAGACTGGTTAGGTCTACAATATAATGATGTACTGGCAGATCAGACAGACTGGTTAGGTCTACAATATAATGATGTACTGGCAGATCAGACTGACTGGTTAGGTCTACAATATAATGATGTACTGGCAGATCAGACTGACTGGTTAGGTCTACAATATAATGATGTACTGGCAGATCAGACAGACTGGTTAGGTCTACAATATAATGATGTACTGGCAGATCAGACTGACTGGTTAGGTCTACAATATAATGATGTACTGGCAGATCAGACAGACTGGTTAGGTCTATAATATAATGATGTACTGGCAGATCAAACTGACTGGTTAGGTCTACAATATAATGATGTACTGGCAGATCAGACTGACTGGTTAGGTCTACAATATAATGATGTACTGGCAGATCAGACTGACTGGTTAGGTCTACAATATAATGATGTACTGGCAGATCAGACAGACTGACTGGTTAGGTCTATAATATAATGATGTACTGGCAGATCAGACAGACTGACTGGTTAGGTCTACAATATAATGATGTACTGGCAGATCAGACTGACTGGTTAGGTCTATAATATAATGATGTACTGGCAGATCAGACAGACTGGTTAGGTCTACAATATAATGATGTACTGGCAGATCAGACTGACTGGTTAGGTCTACAATATAATGATGTACTGGCAGATCAGACTGACTGGTTAGGTCTACAATATAATGATGTACTGGCAGATCAGACAGACTGGTTAGGTCTATAATATAATGATGTACTGGCAGATCAAACTGACTGGTTAGGTCTACAATATAATGATGTACTGGCAGATCAGACTGACTGGTTAGGTCTACAATATAATGATGTACTGGCAGATCAGACAGACTGACTGGTTAGGTCTACAATATAATGATGTACTGGCAGATCAGACAGACTGACTGGTTAGGTCTACAATATAATGATGTACTGGCAGATCAGACAGACTGACTGGTTAGGTCTACAATATAATGATGTACTGGCAGATCAGACTGACTGGTTAGGTCTATAATATAATGATGTACTGGCAGATCAGACAGACTGGTTAGGTCTACAATATAATGATGTACTGGCAGATCAGACTGACTGGTTAGGTCTACAATATAATGATGTACTGGCAGATCAGACTGACTGGTTAGGTCTACAATATAATGATGTACTGGCAGATCAGACTGACTGGTTAGGTCTATAATATAATGATGTACTGGCAGATCAGACAGACTGGTTAGGTCTACAATATAATGATGTACTGGCAGATCAGACTGACTGGTTAGGTCTACAATATAATGATGTACTGGCAGATCAGACTGACTGGTTAGGTCTATAATATAATGATGTACTGGCAGATCAGACAGACTGGTTAGGTCTACAATATAATGATGTACTGGCAGATCAGACTGACTGGTTAGGTCTATAATATAATGATGTACTGGCAGATCAGACAGACTGACTGGTTAGGTCTACAATATAATGATGTACTGGCAGATCAGACAGACTGACTGGTTAGGTCTACAATATAATGATGTACTGGCAGATCAGACTGACTGGTTAGGTCTACAATATAATGATGTACTGGCAGATCAGACTGACTGGTTAGGTCTATAATATAATGATGTACTGGCAGATCAGACTGACTGGTTAGGTCTACAATATAATGATGTACTGGCAGATCAGACTGACTGGTTAGGTCTACAATATAATGATGTACTGGCAGATCAAACAGACTGGTTAGGTCTATAATATAATGATGTACTGGCAGATCAAACAGACTGACTGGTTAGGTCTACAATATAATGATGTACTGGCAGATCAAACAGACTGGTTAGGTCTACAATATAATGATGTACTGGCAGATCAGACAGACTGGTTAGGTCTACAATATAATGATGTACTGGCAGATCAGACTGACTGGTTAGGTCTACAATATAATGATGTACTGGCAGATCAGACTGACTGGTTAGGTCTATAATATAATGATGTACTGGCAGATCAGACTGACTGGTTAGGTCTACAATATAATGATGTACTGGCAGATCAGACTGACTGGTTAGGTCTACAATATAATGATGTACTGGCAGATCAGACTGACTGGTTAGGTCTACAATATAATGATGTACTGGCAGATCAGACTGACTGGTTAGGTCTACAATATAATGATGTACTGGCAGATCAAACAGACTGGTTAGGTCTACAATATAATGATGTACTGGCAGATCAGACTGACTGGTTAGGTCTACAATATAATGATGTACTGGCAGATCAAACAGACTGGTTAGGTCTACAATATAATGATGTACTGGCAGATCAGACAGACTGGTTAGGTCTATAATATAATGATGTACTGGCATATCAAACAGACTGACTGGTTAGGTCTACAATATAATGATGTACTGGCAGATCAGACTGACTGGTTAGGTCTACAATATAATGATGTACTGGCAGATCAGACTGACTGGTTAGGTCTACAATATAATGATGTACTGGCAGATCAGACAGACTGGTTAGGTCTATAATATAATGATGTACTGGCAGATCAGACTGACTGGTTAGGTCTACAATATAATGATGTACTGGCAGATCAGACTGACTGGTTAGGTCTACAATATAATGATGTACTGGCATATCAAACAGACTGGTTAGGTCTACAATATAATGATGTACTGGCAGATCAGACAGACTGGTTAGGTCTACAATATAATGATGTACTGGCAGATCAAACAGACTGACTGGTTAGGTCTACAATATAATGATGTACTGGCAGATCAAACAGACTGGTTAGGTCTACAATATAATGATGTACTGGCAGATCAGACTGACTGGTTAGGTCTACAATATAATGATGTACTGGCAGATCAGACAGACTGGTTAGGTCTACAATATAATGATGTACTGGCAGATCAGACTGACTGGTTAGGTCTACAATGTAATGATGTACTGGCAGATCAGACAGACTGGTTAGGTCTACAATATAATGATGTACTGGCAGATCAGACTGACTGGTTAGGTCTACAATGTAATGATGTACTGGCAGATCAGACAGACTGGTTAGGTCTACAATATAATGATGTACTGGCAGATCAGACAGACTGGTTAGGTCTACAATATAATGATGTACTGGCAGATCAAACAGACTGACTGGTTAGGTCTACAATATAATGATGTACTGGCATATCAGACTGACTGACTGGTTAGGTCTACAATATAATGATGTACTGGCAGATCAGACTGACTGGTTAGGTCTACAATATAATGATGTACTGGCAGATCAGACAGACTGGTTAGGTCTATAATATAATGATGTACTGGCAGATCAGACTGACTGGTTAGGTCTATAATATAATGATGTACTGGCATATCAAACAGACTGGTTAGGTCTACAATATAATGATGTACTGGCAGATCAGACAGACTGGTTAGGTCTATAATATAATGATGTACTGGCAGATCAAACAGACTGGTTAGGTCTACAATATAATGATGTACTGGCAGATCAGACTGACTGGTTAGGTCTACAATATAATGATGTACTGGCAGATCAGACAGACTGGTTAGGTCTACAATATAATGATGTACTGGCAGATCAGACTGACTGGTTAGGTCTACAATATAATGATGTACTGGCAGATCAGACAGACTGGTTAGGTCTACAATATAATGATGTACTGGCAGATCAGACTGACTGGTTAGGTCTACAATATAATGATGTACTGGCAGATCAGACTGACTGGTTAGGTCTATAATATAATGATGTACTGGCAGATCAGACTGACTGGTTAGGTCTACAATATAATGATGTACTGGCAGATCAGACAGACTGGTTAGGTCTACAATATAATGATGTACTGGCAGATCAGACTGACTGGTTAGGTCTATAATATAATGATGTACTGGCAGATCAGACTGACTGGTTAGGTCTATAATATAATGATGTACTGGCATATCAAACAGACTGACTGGTTAGGTCTACAATATAATGATGTACTGGCAGATCAAACAGACTGACTGGTTAGGTCTACAATATAATGATGTACTGGCATATCAAACAGACTGACTGGTTAGGTCTACAATATAATGATATACTGGCATATCAAACAGACTGGTTAGGTCTATAATATAATGATGTACTGGCAGATCAGACTGACTGGTTAGGTCTACAATATAATGATGTACTGGCAGATCAAACAGACTGGTTAGGTCTACAATATAATGTACTGGCATATCAGACAGACTGGTTAGGTCTATAATATAATGATGTACTGGCATATCAAACAGACTGGTTAGGTCTATAATATAATGATGTACTGGCATATCAAACAGACTGGTTAGGTCTATAATATAATGATGTACTGGCATATCAAACAGACTGGTTAGGTCTACAATATAATGATGTACTGGCATATCAAACAGACTGGTTAGGTCTACAATATAATGATGTACTGGCAGATCAGACTGACTGGTTAGGTCTACAATATAATGATGTACTGGCAGATCAGACTGACTGGTTAGGTCTATAATATAATGATGTACTGGCAGATCAGACTGACTGGTTAGGTCTACAATATAATGATGTACTGGCAGATCAGACTGACTGGTTAGGTCTACAATATAATGATGTACTGGCAGATCAGACAGACTGGTTAGGTCTACAATATAATGATGTACTGGCAGATCAGACTGACTGGTTAGGTCTACAATATAATGATGTACTGGCAGATCAGACTGACTGGTTAGGTCTACAATATAATGATGTACTGGCAGATCAGACAGACTGGTTAGGTCTACAATATAATGATGTACTGGCAGATCAGACAGACTGGTTAGGTCTACAATATAATGATGTACTGGCAGATCAGACTGACTGGTTAGGTCTACAATATAATGATGTACTGGCATATCAGACTGACTGGTTAGGTCTATAATATAATGATGTACTGGCAGATCAGACTGACTGGTTAGGTCTACAATATAATGATGTACTGGCAGATCAGACTGACTGGTTAGGTCTACAATATAATGATGTACTGGCAGATCAGACTGACTGGTTAGGTCTACAATATAATGATGTACTGGCAGATCAAACAGACTGGTTAGGTCTACAATATAATGATGTACTGGCAGATCAGACTGACTGGTTAGGTCTACAATATAATGATGTACTGGCAGATCAGACTGACTGGTTAGGTCTATAATATAATGATGTACTGGCAGATCAGACAGACTGGTTAGGTCTATAATATAATGATGTACTGGCAGATCAGACTGACTGGTTAGGTCTACAATATAATGTACTGGCAGATCAGACTGACTGGTTAGGTCTACAATATAATGATGTACTGGCAGATCAGACTGACTGGTTAGGTCTATAACATAATGATGTACTGGCAGATCAGACTGACTGGTTAGGTCTACAATATAATGATGTACTGGCAGATCAGACTGACTGGTTAGGTCTATAACATAATGATGTACTGGCAGATCAGACAGACTGGTTAGGTCTACAATATAATGATGTACTGGCAGATCAGACTGACTGGTTAGGTCTACAATATAATGATGTACTGGCAGATCAGACTGACTGGTTAGGTCTACAATATAATGATGTACTGGCAGATCAGACTGACTGGTTAGGTCTACAATATAATGATGTACTGGCAGATCAGACAGACTGGTTAGGTCTACAATATAATGATGTACTGGCATATCAGACAGACTGGTTAGGTCTATAATATAATGATGTACTGGCAGATCAGACAGACTGGTTAGGTCTATAATATAATGATGTACTGGCAGATCAGACTGACTGGTTAGGTCTACAATATAATGATGTACTGGCAGATCAAACAGACTGGTTAGGTCTACAATATAATGATGTACTGGCAGATCAGACTGACTGGTTAGGTCTATAATATAATGATGTACTGGCAGATCAAACAGACTGGTTAGGTCTACAATATAATGATGTACTGGCAGATCAGACTGACTGGTTAGGTCTACAATATAATGATGTACTGGCAGATCAGACTGACTGGTTAGGTCTACAATATAATGATGTACTGGCAGATCAGACTGACTGGTTAGGTCTACAATATAATGATGTACTGGCAGATCAGACTGACTGGTTAGGTCTACAATATAATGATGTACTGGCAGATCAAACAGACTGGTTAGGTCTACAATATAATGATGTACTGGCAGATCAGACTGACTGGTTAGGTCTACAATATAATGATGTACTGGCAGATCAGACTGACTGGTTAGGTCTACAATATAATGATGTACTGGCAGATCAAACAGACTGGTTAGGTCTACAATATAATGATGTACTGGCAGATCAAACAGACTGACTGGTTAGGTCTACAATATAATGTACTGGCAGATCAAACAGACTGACTGGTTAGGTCTATAATATAATGATGTACTGGCATATCAGACTGACTGGTTAGGTCTACAATATAATGATGTACTGGCAGATCAAACAGACTGACTGGTTAGGTCTACAATATAATGATGTACTGGCAGATCAGACAGACTGGTTAGGTCTACAATATAATGTACTGGCAGATCAAACAGACTGACTGGTTAGGTCTACAATATAATGATGTACTGGCAGATCAGACAGACTGGTTAGGTCTACAATATAATGTACTGGCAGATCAGACTGACTGGTTAGGTCTACGATATAATGATGTACTGGCAGATCAGACAGACTGGTTAGGTCTACAATATAATGATGTACTGGCAGATCAGACAGACTGGTTAGGTCTACAATATAATGATGTACTGGCAGATCAGACTGACTGGTTAGGTCTACAATATAATGATGTACTGGCAGATCAGACAGACTGGTTAGGTCTACAATATAATGATGTACTGGCAGATCAGACAGACTGGTTAGGTCTACAATATAATGATGTACTGGCAGATCAGACAGACTGGTTAGGTCTACAATATAATGATGTACTGGCAGATCAGACAGACTGGTTAGGTCTACAATATAATGATGTACTGGCAGATCAAACAGACTGGTTAGGTCTACAATATAATGATGTACTGGCAGATCAAACAGACAGACTGGTTAGGTCTACAATGTAATGATGTACTGGCAGATCAGACAGACTGGTTAGGTCTACAATATAATGATGTACTGGCAGATCAAACAGACAGACTGGTTAGGTCTACAATATAATGATGTACTGGCAGATCAGACTGACTGGTTAGGTCTACAATATAATGATGTACTGGCAGATCAGACTGACTGGTTAGGACTACAATATAATGATGTACTGGCAGATCAGACAGACTGGTTAGGTCTACAATATAATGATGTACTGGCAGATCAGACAGACTGGTTAGGTCTACAATATAATGATGTACTGGCAGATCAGACTGACTGGTTAGGTCTACAATATAATGATGTACTGGCAGATCAGACAGACTGGTTAGGTCTACAATATAATGATGTACTGGCAGATCAGACTGACTGGTTAGGTCTACAATATAATGATGTACTGGCAGATCAGACAGACTGGTTAGGTCTACAATATAATGATGTACTGGCAGATCAGACAGACTGGTTAGGTCTACAATATAATGATGTACTGGCAGATCAGACTGACTGGTTAGGTCTACAATATAATGATGTACTGGCAGATCAGACAGACTGGTTAGGTCTACAATATAATGATGTACTGGCAGATCAGACTGACTGGTTAGGTCTACAATATAATGTACTGGCAGATCAGACTGACTGGTTAGGTCTACAATATAATGATGTACTGGCAGATCAAACAGACTGGTTAGGTCTACAATATAATGTACTGGCAGATCAGACAGACTGGTTAGGTCTACAATATAATGATGTACTGGCAGATCAGACAGACTGACTGGTTAGGTCTACAATGTAATGATGTACTGGCATATCAAACAGACTGACTGGTTAGGTCTACAGTATAATGATGTACTGGCATATCAAACAGACTGACTGGTTAGGTCTACAATATAATGATGTACTGGCAGATCAGACAGACTGGTTAGGTCTACAATATAATGATGTACTGGCAGATCAGACTGACTGGTTAGGTCTACAATATAATGATGTACTGGCAGATCAGACAGACTGGTTAGGTCTACAATATAATGATGTACTGGCATATCAAACAGACTGACTGGTTAGGTCTATAATATAATGATGTACTGGCAGATCAGACAGACTGGTTAGGTCTACAATATAATGATGTACTGGCAGATCAGACTGACTGGTTAGGTCTACAATATAATGATGTACTGGCAGATCAGACTGACTGGTTAGGTCTACAATATAATGATGTACTGGCAGATCAGACAGACTGGTTAGGTCTACAATATAATGATGTACTGGCATATCAAACAGACTGACTGGTTAGGTCTACAATATAATGATGTACTGGCAGATCAGACAGACTGGTTAGGTCTACAATATAATGATGTACTGGCAGATCAGACAGACTGGTTAGGTCTACAATATAATGATGTACTGGCAGATCAGACTGACTGGTTAGGTCTACAATATAATGTACTGGCAGATCAGACTGACTGGTTAGGTCTACAATATAATGATGTACTGGCAGATCAGACTGACTGGTTAGGTCTACAATATAATGATGTACTGGCAGATCAAACAGACTGGTTAGGTCTACAATATAATGATGTACTGGCAGATCAAACAGACTGGTTAGGTCTACAATATAATGATGTACTGGCAGATCAGACTGACTGGGTAGGTCTACAATATAATGATGTACTGGCAGATCAGACTGACTGGTTAGGTCTACAATATAATGATGTACTGGCAGATCAGACTGACTGGTTAGGTCTACAATATAATGATGTACTGGCAGATCAGACTGACTGGTTAGGTCTACAATATAATGATGTACTGGCAGATCAGACTGACTGGTTAGGTCTACAATATAATGATGTACTGGCAGATCAGACAGACTGGTTAGGTCTACAATATAATGATGTACTGGCAGATCAGACTGACTGGTTAGGTCTACAATATAATGATGTACTGGCAGATCAGACTGACTGGTTAGGTCTACAATATAATGTACTGGCAGATCAGACAGACTGGTTAGGTCTACAATATAATGTACTGGCAGATCAGACAGACTGGTTAGGTCTACAATATAATGATGTACTGGCAGATCAGACAGACTGGTTAGGTCTACAATATAATGATGTACTGGCAGATCAAACAGACTGGTTAGGTCTACAATATAATGATGTACTGGCAGATCAGACTGACTGGTTAGGTCTACAATATAATGATGTACTGGCAGATCAGACTGACTGGTTAGGTCTATAATATAATGATGTACTGGCAGATCAGACTGACTGGTTAGGTCTACAATATAATGATGTACTGGCAGATCAGACTGACTGGTTAGGTCTACAATATAATGATGTACTGGCAGATCAGACTGACTGGTTAGGTCTATAATATAATGATGTACTGGCAGATCAGACTGACTGGTTAGGTCTACAATATAATGATGTACTGGCAGATCAGACAGACTGGTTAGGTCTACAATATAATGATGTACTGGCAGATCAGACTGACTGGTTAGGTCTACAATATAATGATGTACTGGCAGATCAGACAGACTGGTTAGGTCTACAATATAATGTACTGGCAGATCAGACAGACTGGTTAGGTCTACAATATAATGATGTACTGGCAGATCAGACTGACTGGTTAGGTCTACAATATAATGATGTACTGGCAGATCAGACAGACTGGTTAGGTCTACAATATAATGATGTACTGGCAGATCAGACAGACTGGTTAGGTCTACAATATAATGATGTACTGGCAGATCAGACTGACTGGTTAGGTCTACAATATAATGATGTACTGGCAGATCAGACTGACTGGTTAGGTCTACAATATAATGATGTACTGGCAGATCAGACTGACTGGTTAGGTCTACAATATAATGATGTACTGGCAGATCAGAATGACTGGTTAGGTCTACAATATAATGATGTACTGGCAGATCAGACAGACTGGTTAGGTCTACAATATAATGATGTACTGGCAGATCAGACAGACTGGTTAGGTCTACAATATAATGATGTACTGGCAGATCAGACTGACTGGTTAGGTCTACAATATAATGATGTACTGGCAGATCAGACAGACTGGTTAGGTCTACAATATAATGATGTACTGGCAGATCAAACAGACTGGTTAGGTCTACAATATAATGATGTACTGGCAGATCAGACTGACTGGTTAGGACTACAATATAATGATGTACTGGCAGATCAGACTGACTGGTTAGGTCTACAATATAATGATGTACTGGCAGATCAGACTGACTGGTTAGGTCTACAATATAATGATGTACTGGCAGATCAAACAGACTGGTTAGGTCTACAATATAATGATGTACTGGCAGATCAGACAGACTGGTTAGGTCTACAATATAATGATGTACTGGCAGATCAGACTGACTGGTTAGGTCTACAATATAATGATGTACTGGCAGATCAGACTGACTGGTTAGGTCTATAATATAATGATGTACTGGCAGATCAAACAGACTGACTGGTTAGGTCTACAATATAATGATGTACTGGCAGATCAGACAGACTGGTTAGGTCTATAATATAATGATGTACTGGCAGATCAGACTGACTGGTTAGGTCTACAATATAATGATGTACTGGCAGATCAGACAGACTGGTTAGGTCTACAATATAATGATGTACTGGCAGATCAAACAGACTGGTTAGGTCTATAATATAATGATGTACTGGCAGATCAGACTGACTGGTTAGGTCTACAATATAATGATGTACTGGCAGATCAGACTGACTGGTTAGGTCTATAATATAATGATGTACTGACAGATCAGACTGACTGGTTAGGTCTATAATATAATGATGTACTGGCAGATCAGACTGACTGGTTAGGTCTACAATATAATGATGTACTGGCAGATCAGACTGACTGGTTAGGTCTACAATATAATGATGTACTGGCAGATCAGACTGACTGGTTAGGTCTACAATATAATGATGTACTGGCAGATCAGACTGACTGGTTAGGTCTACAATATAATGATGTACTGGCAGATCAGACTGACTGGTTAGGTCTACAATATAATGATGTACTGGCAGATCAGACTGACTGGTTAGGTCTACAATATAATGATGTACTGGCATATCAAACAGACTGGTTAGGTCTACAATATAATGATGTACTGGCAGATCAGACTGACTGGTTAGGTCTACAATATAATGATGTACTGGCAGATCAGACTGACTGGTTAGGTCTACAATATAATGATGTACTGGCAGATCAGACTGACTGGTTAGGTCTACAATATAATGATGTACTGGCAGATCAGACTGACTGGTTAGGTCTACAATATAATGTACTGGCAGATCAGACAGACTGGTTAGGTCTACAATATAATGATGTACTGGCAGATCAGACAGACTGGTTAGGTCTACAATATAATGATGTACTGGCAGATCAGACTGACTGGTTAGGTCTACAATATAATGATGTACTGGCAGATCAGACAGACTGGTTAGGTCTACAATATAATGATGTACTGGCAGATCAGACAGACTGGTTAGGTCTACAATATAATGATGTACTGGCAGATCAAACAGACTGGTTAGGTCTACAATATAATGATGTACTGGCAGATCAGACTGACTGGTTAGGTCTACAATATAATGATGTACTGGCAGATCAGACAGACTGGTTAGGTCTACAATATAATGATGTACTGGCAGATCAAACAGACTGGTTAGGTCTACAATATAATGTACTGGCAGATCAAACAGACTGGTTAGGTCTACAATATAATGATGTACTGGCAGATCAGACTGACTGGTTAGGTCTACAATGTAATGATGTACTGGCAGATCAGACTGACTGGTTAGGTCTACAATATAATGATGTACTGGCAGATCAGACTGACTGGTTAGGTCTACAATATAATGATGTACTGGCAGATCAGACAGACTGGTTAGGTCTACAATATAATGATGTACTGGCAGATCAGACTGACTGGTTAGGTCTACAATATAATGATGTACTGGCAGATCAGACTGACTGGTTAGGTCTACAATATAATGATGTACTGGCAGATCAGACAGACTGACTGGTTAGGTCTATAATATAATGATGTACTGGCAGATCAGACTGACTGGTTAGGTCTACAATATAATGATGTACTGGCAGATCAGACAGACTGGTTAGGTCTACAATATAATGATGTACTGGCAGATCAGACAGACAGA
Organism: Oncorhynchus mykiss; assembly: GCF_013265735.2. Classification (NCBI taxonomy): domain Eukaryota; kingdom Metazoa; phylum Chordata; class Actinopteri; order Salmoniformes; family Salmonidae; genus Oncorhynchus; species Oncorhynchus mykiss. Next base: position 98,623,666 of record NC_048570.1, on the reverse strand, counting down.
CTGGTTAGGTCTACAATATAATGATGTACTGGCAGATCAGACTGACTGGTTAGGTCTACAATATAATGATGTACTGGCAGATCAGACTGACTGGTTAGGTCTACAATATAATGATGTACTGGCAGATCAGACAGACTGGTTAGGTCTACAATATAATGATGTACTGGCAGATCAGACTGACTGGTTAGGTCTACAATATAATGATGTACTGGCAGATCAGACTGACTGGTTAGGTCTACAATATAATGATGTACTGGCAGATCAGACTGACTGGTTAGGTCTACAATATAATGATGTACTGGCAGATCAGACAGACTGACTGGTTAGGTCTATAATATAATGATGTACTGGCAGATCAGACTGACTGGTTAGGTCTACAATATAATGATGTACTGGCAGATCAGACTGACTGGTTAGGACTACAATATAATGATGTACTGGCAGATCAGACTGACTGGTTAGGTCTACAATATAATGATGTACTGGCAGATCAGACTGACTGGTTAGGTCTACAATATAATGATGTACTGGCAGATCAAACAGACTGGTTAGGTCTACAATATAATGATGTACTGGCAGATCAGACTGACTGGTTAGGTCTACAATATAATGATGTACTGGCAGATCAAACAGACTGACTGGTTAGGTCTACAATATAATGATGTACTGGCATATCAGACTGACTGGTTAGGTCTACAATATAATGATGTACTGGCAGATCAAACAGACTGACTGGTTAGGTCTACAATATAATGATGTACTGGCAGATCAAACAGACTGACTGGTTAGGTCTACAATATAATGATGTACTGGCAGATCAGACTGACTGGTTAGGTCTACAATATAATGATGTACTGGCAGATCAGACTGACTGGTTAGGTCTACAATATAATGATGTACTGGCATATCAGACTGACTGACTGGTTAGGTCTACAATATAATGATGTACTGGCAGATCAGACTGACTGGTTAGGTCTACAATATAATGATGTACTGGCAGATCAGACAGACTGGTTAGGTCTACAATATAATGATGTACTGGCAGATCAGACTGACTGGTTAGGTCTACAATATAATGATGTACTGGCAGATCAGACAGACTGGTTAGGTCTACAATATAATGATGTACTGGCAGATCAGACAGACTGGTTAGGTCTACAATATAATGATGTACTGGCAGATCAAACAGACTGGTTAGGTCTACAATATAATGATGTACTGGCAGATCAGACTGACTGGTTAGGTCTACAATATAATGATGTACTGGCAGATCAGACTGACTGGTTAGGTCTACAATATAATGATGTACTGGCAGATCAAACAGACTGGTTAGGTCTACAATATAATGATGTACTGGCAGATCAGACAGACTGGTTAGGTCTACAATATAATGATGTACTGGCAGATCAGACAGACTGGTTAGGTCTACAATATAATGATGTACTGGCAGATCAGACTGACTGGTTAGGTCTACAATATAATGATGTACTGGCAGATCAGACTGACTGGTTAGGTCTACAATATAATGATGTACTGGCAGATCAGACTGACTGGTTAGGTCTACAATATAATGATGTACTGGCAGATCAGACAGACTGGTTAGGTCTACAATATAATGATGTACTGGCAGATCAGACAGACTGACTGGTTAGGTCTACAATATAATGATGTACTGGCAGATCAGACTGACTGGTTAGGTCTACAATATAATGATGTACTGGCAGATCAGACAGACTGGTTAGGTCTACAATATAATGATGTACTGGCAGATCAGACTGACTGGTTAGGTCTACAATATAATGATGTACTGGCAGATCAGACTGACTGGTTAGGTCTACAATATAATGATGTACTGGCAGATCAGACTGACTGGTTAGGTCTACAATATAATGATGTACTGGCAGATCAGACTGACTGGTTAGGTCTACAATATAATGATGTACTGGCAGATCAGACTGACTGGTTAGGTCTACAATATAATGATGTACTGGCAGATCAGACAGACTGGTTAGGTCTACAATATAATGATGTACTGGCAGATCAGACAGACTGGTTAGGTCTACAATATAATGATGTACTGGCAGATCAGACAGACTGGTTAGGTCTACAATATAATGATGTACTGGCAGATCAGACTGACTGGTTAGGTCTACAATATAATGATGTACTGGCAGATCAAACAGACTGGTTAGGTCTACAATATAATGATGTACTGGCAGATCAGACTGACTGGTTAGGTCTATAATATAATGATGTACTGGCAGATCAGACAGACTGGTTAGGTCTACAATATAATGATGTACTGGCAGATCAGACTGACTGGTTAGGTCTACAATATAATGATGTACTGGCAGATCAGACTGACTGGTTAGGTCTACAATATAATGATGTACTGGCAGATCAGACTGACTGGTTAGGTCTATAATATAATGATGTACTGGCAGATCAGACTGACTGGTTAGGTCTACAATATAATGATGTACTGGCAGATCAGACTGACTGGTTAGGTCTATAATATAATGATGTACTGGCAGATCAGACAGACTGGTTAGGTCTACAATATAATGATGTACTGGCAGATCAGACTGACTGGTTAGGTCTACAATATAATGATGTACTGGCAGATCAGACTGACTGGTTAGGTCTATAATATAATGATGTACTGGCAGATCAGACAGACTGGTTAGGTCTACAATATAATGATGTACTGGCAGATCAAACAGACAGACTGGTTAGGTCTATAATATAATGATGTACTGGCAGATCAGACAGACTGGTTAGGTCTACAATATAATGATGTACTGGCAGATCAAACAGACAGACTGGTTAGGTCTATAATATAATGATGTACTGGCAGATCAGACAGACTGGTTAGGTCTATAATATAATGATGTACTGGCAGATCAAACAGACTGACTGGTTAGGTCTACAATATAATGATGTACTGGCAGATCAGACTGACTGGTTAGGTCTACAATATAATGATGTACTGGCAGATCAGACTGACTGGTTAGGTCTACAATATAATGATGTACTGGCAGATCAGACAGACTGGTTAGGTCTACAATATAATGATGTACTGGCAGATCAGACTGGCTGGTTAGGTCTATAATATAATGATGTACTGGCAGATCAGACTGACTGGTTAGGTCTACAATATAATGATGTACTGGCAGATCAAACAGACTGGTTAGGTCTACAATATAATGATGTACTGGCAGATCAAACAGACTGACTGGTTAGGTCTACAATATAATGATGTACTGGCAGATCAGACTGACTGGTTAGGTCTATAATATAATGATGTACTGGCAGATCAAACAGACTTAAAATCAACTAGAAGACTAAGTCTGTGTCCCAAATGGCACCCTATTCCCTATATAGTGCACTACTTTTAAACAGAGCCCTATGGCACCCTATTCCCTATATAGTGCACTACTTTTAAACAGAGCCCTATGGCACCCTATTCCCTATATAGTGCACTACTTTTAAACAGAGCCCTATGGCACCCTATTCACTATGTAGCGCACTACTTTTAAACAGAACCTTATCCGCCCTGGTCAATAGTAGTACACTATAAAAGGGAATAGGGTCCCATTTGGGACACATCCTGTCGTCCTGGAAATGTGCTTTTGGGGTGACATTAAAAAAAAGATCTAACTCTTATTCAAACACCAAAGTGTCTGTAGGGACACAGAGGTCAGACCTAATACACTCCCTGTTATGAGCACGAGGACCGTAATTTGCTACCTAACGGGCCGAGCCAAGAACCATTTTATTTGCGTGACTCGGCAATCCTTCCCAAGCCTTTCATAACACCAATCATCTGTCTCCCTCCCTTTGTCTAACATATTATATCGTAGCAAGACAGGAGACAAGAGGTAGCCCACCTCATCACTGACCCTGTCGTCAACGCGCCACAAGAGAAACAAGAGAGACATTTATTTGAGACTGAACCCTGTCTTTATTTCCATTTGTCAAAGGCATCGTTTACAGGGAAAGTCTGAATTACCCATACTGAGAACCAGCCTTCTGTTTAGTCAGTCTCCCGATACCTTGTTACAGCGCAGCTTTTGGGACGTCATTGATTTCCTACATTTCACCGGGAAACCAAATGTTTCCCATCATAAACGAAAAGTGCTTGACATACTGTAGCTCGGTACGGTCATTATCGAACACTCATTTAAATTAATAGGCTAAACGAACCACTCATAGACTACCTCCCAAAGGGCACAATGTATAACCAGAGGCCCAAAAGTAGTGCACTATATAGGGTTATAGGGTGCCATTTGGGAATCAGACATACTGTAGGTCAGAGTGAAATATCAATGTTATCCTGTAGTCTTGGTCGCCATGGTTATAATCATATGTCCAATGCCCATGAGCTTGCTAGTGTAAGTCTTGGTTGCCATGGTTATAATAATATGTCCAATGCCCATGAGCTTGCTAGTGTAAGTCTTGGTTGCCATGGTTATAATTATATGTCCAATACCCATGAGCTGGCTAGTGTAACGAACAGTTATTGTCATGAAGGACGTGCTTAGACCTCAGTTCAACTGGTTAATAGCCTCCCTGAATGGTTCGTTCATTTGGGATGATCAAATCAAATCACTTCAACTTCCCACTGAAGATGGCTCCTCTTCCTGTTCGGGTGGCGCTCGGCGGTCGTCGTCACCGGTCTACTAGCTCCCACCGAAGATGGCTCCTCTTCCTGTTCGGGTGGCGCTCGGCGGTCGTCGTCACCGGTCTACTAGCTGCCACCGAAGATGGCTCCTCTTCCTGTTCGGGTGGCGCTCGGCGGTCGTCGTCACCGGTCTACTAGCTGCCACCGAAGATGGCTCCTCTTCCTGTTCGGGTGGCGCTCGGCGGTCGTCGTCACCGGTCTACTAGCTCCCACCGAAGATGGCTCCTCTTCCTGTTCGGGTGGCGCTCGGCGGCCGGTCTACTAGCTCCCACCGAAGATGGCTCCTCTTCCTGTTCGGGTGGCGCTCGGCGGTCGTCGTCACCGGTCTACTAGCTGCCACCGAAGATGGCTCCTCTTCCTGTTCGGGTGGCGCTCGGCGGTCGTCATCACCGGTCTACTAGCTGCCACCGAAGATGGCTCCTCTTCCTGTTCGGGTGGCGCTCGGCGGTCGTCGTCACCGGTCTACTAGCTCCCACCGAAGATGGCTCCTCTTCCTGTTCGGGTGGCGCTCGGCGGTCGTCGTCACCGGTCTACTAGCTGCCACCGAAGATGGCTCCTCTTCCTGTTCGGGTGGCGCTCGGCGGTCGTCGTCACCGGTCTACTAGCTGCCACCGAAGATGGCTCCTCTTCCTGTTTGGGTGGAGCTCGGCGGTCGTCGTCACCGGTCTACTAGCTCCCACCGAAGATGGCTCCTCTTCCTGTTCGGGTGGCGCTCGGCGGTCGTCGTCACCGGTCTACTAGCTCCCACCGAAGATGGCTCCTCTTCCTGTTCGGGTGGCGCTCGGCGGTCGTCGTCACCGGTCTACTAGCTGCCACCGAAGATGGCTCCTCTTCCTGTTCGGGTGGCGCTCGGCGGTCGTCGTCACCGGTCTACTAGCTCCCACCGAAGATGGCTCCTCTTCCTGTTCGGGTGGCGCTCGGCGGTCGTCGTCACCGGTCTACTAGCTCCCACCGAAGATGGCTCCTCTTCCTGTTCGGGTGGCGCTCGGCGGTCGTCGTCACCGGTCTACTAGCTGCCACCGAAGGTGGCTCCTCTTCCTGTTCGGGTGGCGCTCGGCGGTCGTCGTCACCGGTCTACTAGCTCCCACCGAAGATGGCTCCTCTTCCTGTTCGGGTGGCGCTCGGCGGTCGTCGTCACCGGTCTACTAGCTGCCACCGAAGGTGGCTCCTCTTCCTGTTCGGGTGGCGCTCGGCGGTCGTCATCACCGGTCTACTAGCTCCCACCGAAGATGGCTCCTCTTCCTGTTCGGGTGGCGCTCGGCGGTCGTCGTCACCGGTCTACTAGCTGCCACCGAAGATGGCTCCTCTTCCTGTTCGGGTGGCGCTCGGCGGTCGTCGTCACCGGTCTACTAGCTGCCACCGAAGATGGCTCCTCTTCCTGTTCGGGTGGCGCTCTGCGGTCGTCGTCCCCGGTCTACTAGCTGCCACCGATCCCTTATCCTTTTCTGTTGGTTTTGTCTTATTAGTTAGACCTGTTTCTTGTCTAGGTTTTTAGTTGAGCTACTTAAAGGCCTGCTTGCTCTTTGTGCGGGCTTATTTTCCCCACTGTGTTTACGTGTAGATAGTGCATCTCGTTTTTGGGTTTTCCTCCGGACTTGTTAGGTCCTGGTTTTGGCCTTGTTAGGTCCTGGTTTTGGGCGATCGTGTATGTGCGCCCAGTATCTTGGCATGTACGATTTTCCCTGTGCATAAATAAAGCATTGTCCTTCTGCCTCCTGCGCCTGACTCTGCACCCACTACTACGCCCAAGTGCAAATACAACAGGTGTAGTGGACCTTACAGTGAAATGCTGAATACAACAGGTGTAGTAGACCTTACAGTGAAATGCTGAATACAACAGGTGTAGTAGACCTGACAGTGAAGTGCTGAATACAACAGGTGTAGTAGACCTCACAGTGAAATGCTGAATACAACAGGTGTAGGCAGACCTCACAGTGAAATGCTGAATACAACAGGTGTAGTAGACCTTACAGTGAAATGCTGAATACAACAGGTGTAGTAGACCTCACAGTGAAATGCTGAATACAACAGGTGTAGTAGACCTCACAGTGAAATGCTGAATTCAACAGGTGTAGTAGACCTTACAGTGAAATGCTGAATACAACAGGTGTAGTAGACCTCACAGTGAAATGATGAATACAACAGGTGTAGTAGACCTCACAGTGAAATGCTGAATACAACAGGTGTAGTAGACCTCACAGTGAAATGCTGAATACAACAGGTGTAGTAGACCTTACAGTGAAATGTTGAATACAACAGGTGTAGTAGACCTCACAGTGAAATGCTGATGTCAATGTAAATAGTTTGGGTGGCCATTTGATTAACAGTTCAGCAGTCTTATGGCTTGCAACCGGTCAGGATGCTCTCGATGGTGCAGCTGTAGAACTTTTTGAGGACCTGAGGACCCACGCCAAATCTTTTCAGTCTCCTGAGGGGGAAAAAGTGTTGTCCTGCCCTCTTCACGACTTTATTGGTGTGGTTGGACCATGATAGTTTGTTGGTGATGTGGACACCAAGGAACTTGAAACTCTTGACCCGCTCCACTACAGCCCCGTCGATGTTAATGGGGGCCTGTTCGGCCCGCTGTAGTCCACGATCAGCTCCTTTGTCTTGCTCACATTGAGGGAGAGGTTGTCACGGCTTCTAGGAGTAGTGGGTGGAGGAGTCAGGCGCAGAGAGCAGGGGGTAGTTCAATCGTGGTCGTTTATTCCAGAACAACAAGTAACGGTAACGTCATACACTAAGGTGCATCACTTAAACCAGCCCAACAGCAGGACCAAACAGTCCGGAGAAAAGAGTCCACGAGAATCCACACACACATGAACAGGAAAAACAAGCCCGCACAAAAGCAGGCGGCCATACCGGGTTTAAATAGCCCAAATCAAAACCCAAACAAGAAACAGGTGAGACTAATCAGACAAAACAAACTGAAACAGGTGAGACTAATCAGACAAAACAAACTGAAACAGGTAAGACTAATCAGACAAAACAAACTGAAACAGGTGAGACTAATCAGACAAAACAAACTGAAACAGAAAAAAGAGGATCGGTGGCAGCAAGTAGGCCGGCGACGACGACCGCCGAGCGCCGCCCGAACAGGAACCACCTTCGGCGGGATTCGTGACAGAGGTTGTTGTCCTGGCACCACTGTCTCATCGTTGTCGGTAATCAGGCTGTTGTGTCGTCAGCAAACTTAACGATGATGGTGTTGGAGTCGTGTTTGGCCACGCAGTCGTGGGTGAAAAGGGAGTACGGGAGGGGACTAAGCACGCACCCCTGAGGGGTCCCAGTGTTGAGGATCAGCATGGCAGACATGTTGTTGCCTACCCTTACCACCTGCGGGGCGGCCCGTCAGGAAGTACAGAATCCAGTTGCAGAGGGAGGTGTTTAGTCCCAGGGTCCTGGGAGCACTATGGTGTTGAACGCTGAGCTTGGGTGGAAACAAGAAATTAGGAATGTCTGACGAGTCAATAAGTTTTGAATTTGCAGTCAATCCTCGCCCTGCCTCCACGAGAAAGACAACACACAATAGCTAATGACAAAAATACATAACATTTTGAAAGGGACAACTGATCATTGTCAGAAATTATTTGGGATGAATCCTTTACAGATAAGTGATGAAGTCAGGTCCTGATGAAGACAGAGCAAGACGTGAACGGGTTCTGAACGTATGGCCACAGTAGCAACAAGAAGGGAACTGGTTCTGAACGTATGGCCACAGTAGCAACAAGACGTGAACTGGTTCCGAATGCATGGTCTCCGTAGCAACAAGACGTGCACTAGTTCCGAATGCATGGTCTTCGTAGCAACAAGATGTGAACTGGTTATGAATGCATGGCCTCAGTAGCAACAAGATGTGAACTGGTTATGAATGCATGGCCTCAGTAGCAACAAGATGTGAACTGGTTATGAATGCATGGCCTCAGTAGCAACAGCCAATATGCAATTATGTTCATCTCACATTGAAGGCACTGAAGCAGACAATATGACAACAACAGGGTTAACAGCTAATGTACTTTCCAGAAAATCAAATATGTATATTGCAATGAATAAATCTCTGCTTTAAAATGACTAATACCGTTAGTCCATGATGGTTATGGGAAATTAATGCAAAAGTTACATTCTATATTGCTACTTTAGATTGACGTTATATATGGAGGGTGAATACAAGATAAAACAAAAACAGAGGGTGAACACAGACCGCTGATATAACAGTTACAACAACAACCTCCAACCAGGACCCCAGCCCTCACCAAGCTGCTCTCTCACTGTCCTCTGGTAACATCTCAAACCGTGACCCCAGGCCTCACCAAGCTGCTCTCTCACTGTCCTCTGGTAATACCTCCAACCGTGACTCCAGCCCTCACCAAGCTGCTCTCTCACTGTCCTCTGGTAATACCCCCAACCGTGACTCCAGCCCTCACCAAGCTGTCCTCTCACTGTCCTCTGGTAATACCTCCAACCACGACCCCAGGCCTCACCAAGCTGCTCTCTCATTGGTAATATCTCCAACCGTGACCCCAGGCCTCACCAAGCTGCTCTCTCATTGGTAATATCTCAAACCAGGACCCCAGGCCTCACCAAGCTGCTCTCTCACTGGTAATATCTCAAACCAGGACCCCAGACCTCACCAAGCTGCTCTCTCATTGGTAATATCTCAAACCAGGACCCCAGGCCTCACCAAGCTGCTCTCTCACTGTCCTCTGGTAATACCTCCAACTGTGACCCCAGGCCTCACCAAGCTGCTCTCTCACTGTCCTCTGGTAACACCTCCAACCGTGACCCCAGCCCTCACCAAGCTGCTCTCTCACTGTCCTCTGGTGACTTCTCCAACCGTGACCCCAGCCCTCACCAAGCTGCTCTCTCACTGTCCTCTGGTAACTTCTCCAACCGTGACCCCAGCCCTCACCAAGCTGCTCTCTCAGTGGTAATATCTTAAACAGTGACCCCAGCCCTCACCAAGCTGCTCTCTCACTGTCCTCTGGTAACATCTCCAACAGTGACCCCAGCCCTCACCAAGCTGCTCTCTCACTGTCCTCTGGTAACATCTCCAACAGTGACCTCAGCCCTCACCAAGCTGTACTCTCACTGTCCTCTGGTAATATCTCAAACCGTGACCCCAGCCCTCACCAAGCTGCTCTCTCACTGTCCTCTGGTAATATCTCAAACCGTGACCTCAGCCCTCACCAAGCTGCTCTCTCACTGTCCTCTTGTAATATCTCAAACCGTGACCCCAGCCCTCACCAAGCTGCTCTCTCACTGTCCTCTGGTAATATCTCCAACCGTGACCCCAGCCCTCACCAAACTGCTCTCTCATTGTCCTCTGGTAATATCTCAAACCGTGACCCCAGCCCTCACCAAGCTGCTCTCTCATTGTCCTCTGGTAATATCTCCAACCATGACCCCAGCCCTCACCAAGCTGCTTTCTCATTGGTAATATCTCCAACCGTGACCCCAGCCCTCACCAAGCTGCTCTCTCATTGTCCTCTGGTAATATCTCCAACCAGGACCCCAGCCCTCACCAAGCTGCTCTCTCATTGGTAATATCTCAAACCGTGACCCCAGCCCTCACCAAGCTGCTCTCTCACTGTCCTCTGGTAATATATTTTACACCCTGGGTTGCTACTCCTGTTCAGCATCGTTCCGTTTCTCCAAACGTCAAATGTCCAACTGAAGGGTTAAGGTTTTGGGGTTAGAGTTAAAACATAATGATAAATATCTACCACTGGGATTGAACACACACCTTTTGGATCCAAAGTCATGGGAAGGAGGGATAAAGGGAGGAGGAAGAGGGAGGGATGGAGAGAGGGATGGAGGGAGAGAGAGAAATAATTGCCTTCCGCCACCTCTACCCTAGTCCTCACCCTGCTGCCCGGCTGCCTCGCTCCCCCTCTGGCTTTCAATTATACCTCTGCTGGAGAGGATCCTGTTCAGCCACAGGGAAACTATTAAAGGCACAATGCAGATTATTTTTTTTTTATCTCAATATCAAATAATTTTTTGGCTAACAATTAAGTATACCTTACCGTAATTATTTTTTCAATTAAAAACAGGGGAAGAAATAAATAGCAAAAAGCTTTTTCTCAAGCAAGAATTTTGCCAAGATTGTCTGGGAGGAGTCTGAGTGTGGGACCTACTGTAATTGGAGGAGCCTAATGGGAGGGATATGTAACCTGAATTAAAACGATCTGTTATTGGCAGAGAGGTTTGAAACTCTCTTTGTTATTGGTTGGCAGGTAGCCTAGTGGTTAGAGCATTGAGCCAGTAGCTGAAAGGTTGCTAAACTCAGCAAAAAAAAAAGAAATGTCCTCTCACTGCCTACTGCGTTTATTTTTCATCACACTTAACATGTGTGAATATTTGTATGAACATAACAAGATTCAACAACTGAGACATAAACTGAACAAGTTTCACAGACACGTGACTAACAGAAATTGAATAATGTGTCCCTGAACAAAGAGGGGTCAAAATCAAAAGTAACAGTCAGTATCTGGTGTGGCCACCAGCTGCATTAAGTACTGCAGTGCATCTCCTCCTCATGGACTGCACAAGATTTGCCAGTTCTTGCTGTGAGAGGTTACCCCACTCTTCCACCAAGGCACCTGCAAATTCCCGGACATTTCTGGTGGGAATGGTCCTAGCCCTCACCCTCCAATCCAACAGGTCAATGGGATTGAGATCCGGGCTCTTCGCTGGCCACGGCAGAACACTGACATTCCTGTCTTGCATGAAATCACGCACAGAACCGTATGGCTGGTGGCATTGTCATGCTGGAGGTCATGTCAGGATGAGCCTGCAGGAAGAGTACCACATAAGGGAGGAGGATGTCTTCCCTGTTACGCACAGCGCTGAGATTGACTGCAATGGCAAGCTCAGTCTGATGATGCTGTGACATACCGCCCCAGACCATGACGGACCCTCCACCCTCAAAAATCGATCCCGCTCCAGAGTACAGGCCTCAGTGTAACGCTCATTCCTTCGACGATAAACGCGAATCCGACCATCACTGCTGGTGAGACAAAACCGCGACCCGTCAGTGAAGAGCACTTTTTGCCAGCCCAGTCTGGTCCAGCAACGGTGGGTTTGTGCCCATAGGTGACGTTGTTACCGGTGATGTCTGGTGAGGACCTGCATTACAACAGGCCAACAAGCCCTCAGTCCAACCTCTCTCAGCTTATTGCGGACAGTCTGAGCACTGATGGAGGGATTGTGCGTTCCTGGTGTAACTCAGGCAGTTGTTGTTACCATCACGTACCTGTCCCACAGGTGTGATGTTTGGAAGTACCGATCCTGTGCAGGTGTGCCACTGTGAGAACGATAAGCTGTCCGTCCTGTCTCCCTGTAGCTCTGTCTTAGGCGTCTCACGACATTTAAATGCATTTCCCTGGCCACATCTGCAGTCCTCATGCCTCCTTGCAGCATGCCTAAAGCACGTTCACGCCGATGAGCAGGGACCCTGGGCATCTTTCTATTGGTGTTTTTCAGAGTCAGTAGAAAGGCCTCTTTAGTGTCCTAAGTTTTCATAACTGTGACCTTAATTTCTGTAAGCTGTTAGTGTCTTAACGACCGTTCCACAGGTGCATGTTCATTAATTGTTTATGGTTCATTGAACAAGCAGGGGAAACAGTGTTTAAACCCTTTTTACAAATGATCTTTGAAAGACAGAATCCTGAAAAAGGGACGTTTCTTTTTTTTGCTGAGTTTGGATCGAATCCCCGTAGCTGACAAAGTATAAATCTGTCCTTCTGCCCCCTGAACAAGGCAGTTAACCCACTGTTCCCCGGTAGGCCGTCATTGTAAATATGAATTTGTTCTTAACTGACTTGCCTAGTTAATTAAAGGTTAAATAAAAAATATATATTTAAAAAATGATCTATTAATTTATACCACCTGGTGAAGACAAGACTCCGCACATGGAAAACAGGCTTACATTTCAGTCTGTCTTTTCAAAAACCTTTTACACTAAAAGGTGATCATTTTCATAATTTCACAGTATTATTCCAACCTCATAGTGTGGAAATATATATTGAGTGTAGAAAACATTAAGAACACATTCCTAATATTGAGTTTGACCTTTTTAAAACAATTTAATATGGCTTAGTAGTACCCCCCCCCCCCCCTGGCTTAGACAGGGCTTAGACTGTTATGGGTGAAAACCCAGAAACCACGAGGAGGATTATACAGCCATCTAGTCTTTACAATGAGTCATGTCTGCTTTCTGTCTCCCTTCCTCCCTCATTCCCTCATTCCCTCACCTCACTCACTCACTCACTCACTCACTCACTCACTCCCCACCTCCCTCACTCACTCACTCCGTCCCTCCTTCACTCCTCCCTCCCTCACGCCTTCCCTCCTCTGTGTCCGTCGCTCTCTCCCTCCCTCAACCCTTCCCTCCTTCTCTCCCTACCTCCTCTGTCTCCCTCCCTCCCTCCTCTGTCTCCCTCCCTCCCTCCTCTGTCTCCTTCCCTCCTCTGTCTCCTTCCCTCCTCTGTCTCCTTCCCTCCTCTGTCTCCTTCCCTCCCTCCCTCCCTCCCTCCCTCCTCTTTAAATTTGCTACAAGTTGCCCCTCAGTTCCTTATTCACTTCAAAAGACAATAGAGATGTTACCATGGCAACGCGCGTTGTAGAGGAAATGGGTTCACTTCGAGATGGAAGGTTGCGTTGTGAAAAAACACCTCATGTCACCTTATTGATCTGATTATATCGGTAAAGGGATGTGCATTTCCTTCATTCATGTAGTTTCTTAACACAGAAAAAGCATCTCTAATTACTGCGTCAGCAACCAAGTGATGTTTCACACATCGTCATTTACGGGTCATGGCGTATCACTAGGTGATGTTTCATATATCATGGTCGTGGCGTACAGCAAGTCAGCCACCAGGGGGAGACTCGTCGAGGCCTGGTGACAGACAGAGTCTTCATCACGAGGAGATGGCTCCATCTGCTGGACGTAACAGGTCTCGACGGGCTCTCCATGCCAGGACGAATTGGGGCTGATTGTGGTTGGTGGGTAATCAATGGGATGATTGTGGTTGGTGAGTAATCAAGGGGATGATTGTGGTTTGTGAGTAATCAAGGGGCTGATTGTGGGTTGTGAGTAATCAAGGGGATGATTGTGGTTGGTGAGTAATCAAGGGGCTGATTGTGGGTTGTGAGTAATCAAGGGGATGATTGTGGTTGGTGAGTAATCAAGGGGCTGATTGTGGTTTGTGAGTAATCAAGGGGATGATTGTGGTTGGTGAGTAATCAAGGGGATGATTGTGTAGGTGAGTAATCAAGGGGATGATTGTGTAGGTGAGTAATCAAGGGGATGATTGTGTAGGTGAGTAATCAAGGGGCTGATTGTGGTTGGTGAGTAATCAAGGGGCTGATTGTGTTGGTGAGTAATCAAGGGGATGATTGTGGTTGGTGAGTAATCAAGGGGCTGATTGTGGTTGGTGAGTAATCAAGGGGATGATTGTGGTTTGTGAGTAATCAAGGGGATGATTGTGGTTGGTGAGTAATCAGGGGGATGATTGTGGTTGGTGAGTAATCAAGGGGATGATTGTGTAGGTGAGTAATCAAGGGGATGATTGTGGTTAGTGAGTAATCAAGGGGCTGATTGCGGTTGGTGAGTAATCAAGGGGCTGATTGTGGTTGGTGAGTAATCAAGGGGATGATTGTGTTGGTGAGTAATCAGGGGGATGATTGTGGTTGGTGAGTAATCAAGGGGATGATTGTGTAGGTCAGCCACCAGGGGGAGACTCATCGAGGCCTGGTGACAGACAGAGTCTTCATCACGAGGAGATGGCTCCATCTGCTGGACGTAACAGGTCTCGACGGGCTCTCCATGCCAGGACGAATTGGGGCTGATTGTGGTTAGTGAGTAATCGAGGGGATGATTGTGTAGGTGAGTAATCAAGGGGCTGATTGTGGTTGGTGAGTAATCAAGGGGATGATTGTGGTTGGTGAGTAATCAGGGGGATGATTGTGTAGGTGAGTAATCAAGGGGATGATTGTGGTTGGTGAGTAATCAAGGGGCTGATTGTGGTTTGTGAGTAATCAAGGGGATGATTGTGGTTGGTGAGTAATCAAGGGGATGATTGTGTAGGTGAGTAATCAAGGGGATGATTGTGTAGGTGAGTAATCAAGGGGATGATTGTGTAGGTGAGTAATCAAGGGGATGATTGTGTAGGTGAGTAATCAAGGGGCTGATTGTGGTTGGTGAGTAATCAAGGGGCTGATTGTGTTGGTGAGTAATCAAGGGGATGATTGTGGTTGGTGAGTAATCAAGGGGCTGATTGTGGTTGGTGAGTAATCAAGGGGATGATTGTGGTTGGTGAGTAATCAAGGGGATGATTGTGGTTGGTGAGTAATCAGGGGGATGATTGTGGTTGGTTAGTAATCAAGGGGATGATTGTGTAGGTGAGTAATCAAGGGGATGATTGTGGTTAGTGAGTAATCAAGGGGCTGATTGTGGTTGGTGAGTAATCAGGGGGATGATTGTGGTTGGTGAGTAATCAAGGGGATGATTGTGTAGGTGAGTAATCAAGGGGCTGATTGTGTAGGTGAGTAATCAAGGGGCTGATTGTGGTTGGTGAGTAATCAAGGGGATGATTGTGTAGGTGAGTAATCAAGGGGATGATTGTGGTTGGTGAGTAATCAAGGGGATGATTGTGGTTGGTGAGTAATCAAGGGGCTGATTGTGTAGGTGAGTAATCAAGGGGCTGATTGTGGTTGGTGAGTAATCAAGGGGATGATTGTGGTTGGTGAGTAATCAAGGGGATGATTGTGTAGGTGAGTAATCAAGGGGATGATTGTGTAGATGAGTAATCAAGGGGATGATTGTGGTTGGTGAGTAATCAAGGGGATGATTGTGGTTGGTGAGTAATCAAGGGGATGATTGTGTAGGTGAGTAATCAAGGGGATGATTGTGGTTGGTGAGTAATCAAGGGGATGATTGCTCTCCAGCTGGACGAGTCCCATAAAGGGATACGCCACCTGGCCTATCACTGGGTGATGTTTCATATATCATGGCCTATCACTGGGTGACGTTTCATATATCATGGCCTATCACTGGGTGACGTTTCATATATCATGGCCTATCACTGGGTGACGTTTCATATATCATGGCCTATCACTGGGTGACGTTTCATATATCATGGCCTATCACTGGGTGACGTTTCATATATCATGGCCTATCACTGGGTGACGTTTCATATATCATGGCCTATAACTGGGTGACGTTTCATATATCATGGCCTATCACTGGGTGACGTTTCATATATCATGGCCACTCACTGGGTGACGTTTCATATATCATGGCCTATCACTGGGTGACGTTTCATATATCATGGCCTATCACTGGGTGACGTTTCATATATCATGGCCACTCACTGGGTGACGTTTCATATATCATGGCCTATCACTGGGTGACGTTTCATATATCATGGCCTATCACTGGGTGACGTTTCATATATCATGGCCTATCACTGGGTGACGTTTCATATATCATGGCCTATCACTGGGCGACGTTTCATATATCATGGCCTATCACTGGGTGACGTTTCATATATCATGGCCTATCACTGGGTGATGTTTCATATATCATGGCCTATCACTGGGTGACGTTTCATATATCATGGCCTATCACTGGGTGACGTTTCATATATCATGGCCTATCACTGGGTGACGTTTCATATATCATGGCCTATCACTGGGTGATGTTTCATATATCATGGCCTATCACTGGGTGACGTTTCATATATCATGGCCTATCACTGGGTGACGTTTCATATATCATGGCCTATCACTGGGTGACGTTTCATATATCATGGCCTATCACTGGGTGACGTTTCATATATCATGGCCTATCATTGGGTGACGTTTCATATATCATGGCCTATCACTGGGTGACGTTTCATATATCATGGCCTATCACTGGGTGACGTTTCATATATCATGGCCTATCACTGGGTGACGTTTCATATATCATGGCCTATCACTGGGTGACGTTTCATATATCATGGCCTATCACTGGGTGACGTTTCATATATCATGGCCACTCACTGGGTGACGTTTCATATATCATGGCCTATCACTGGGTGACGTTTCATATATCATGGCCTATCACTGGGTGACGTTTCATATATCATGGCCTATCACTGGGTGACGTTTCATATATCATGGCCTATCACTGGGTGACGTTTCATATATCATGGCCTATCACTGGGTGACGTTTCATATATCATGGCCTATCACTGGGTGACGTTTCATATATCATGGCCTATCACTGGGTGACGTTTCATATATCATGGCCTATCACTGGGTGACGTTTCATATATCATGGCCTATCACTGGGTGACGTTTCATATATCATGGCCTATCACTGGGTGACGTTTCATATATCATGGCGTATCACTGGGTGACGTTTCATATATCATGGCCTATCACTGGGTGACGTTTCATATATCATGGCCTATCACTGGGTGACGTTTCATATATCATGGCCTATCACTGGGTGACGTTTCATATATCATGGCCTATCACTGGGTGATAGGTAGACAGGGAGGGAAGGAGACAGAGAGGGAGGGAGACATGGTGGAAGACAGGGAGGGAGTTAGCGAGACAGGGAGGGAGTTAGCGAGACAGGGAGGGAGTTAGCGAGACAGGGAGGGAGTTAGCGAGACAGGGAGGGAGTTAGCGAGACAGGGAGGGAGTTAGCGAGACAGGGAGGGAGTTAGCGAGACAGGGAGGGAGTTAGCGAGACATGGAGGGAGTTAGCGAGACATGGAGGGAGATAGCGAGACATGGAGGGAGATAGCGAGACATGGAGGGAGATAGCGAGACATGAAGGGAGATAGCGAGACAGGGAGGGAGTTAGCGAGACATGGAGGGAGATAGCGAGACATGGAGGGAGATAGCGAGACATGGAGGGAGATAGCGAGACAGGGAGGGAGTTAGCGAGACAGGGTGGGAGTTAGCGAGACAGGGTGGGAGTTAGCGAGACATGAAGCGAGATAGCGAGACATGAAGGGAGTTAGCGAGACATGAAGGGAGATAGCAAGACATGAAGGGAGATAGCGAGACAGGGAGACAGGGAGATAAGAACAATGAGACATAACTATGATCAGAACAATGAGACATTATAACTATGATCAGAACTATGAGACATTATAACTATGATCAAAACTCAGAACAATGAGACATTGTAACTATGATCAGAACTCAGAACAATGAGACATTGTAACTATGATCAGAACAATGAGACATTATAACTATGATCAGAACTCAGAACAATGAGACATTGTAACTATGATCAGAACAATGAGACATTATAACTATGATCAGAACTCAGAACAATGAGACATTGTAACTATGATCAGAACAATGAGACATTATAACTATGATCAGAATTCAGAACATTGAGACATTGTAACTATGATCAGAACAATGAGACATTATAACTATGATCAGAACAATGAGACATTTTAACTATGATCAGAACAATGAGACATTATAACTATGATCAGAACAATGAGACATTATAACTATGATCAGAACAATGAGACATTATAACTATGATCAGAACAATGAGACATTTTAACTATGATCAGAACAATGAGACATTATAACTATGATCAGAACTATGAGACATTATAACTATGATCAGAACTATGAGACATTATAACTATGATCAGAACTCAGAACAATGAGACATTGTAACTATGATCAGAACAATGAGACATTATAACTATGATCAGAACTCAGAACAATGAGACATTGTAACTATGATCAGAACAATGAGACATTATAACTATGATCAGAACTCAGAACAATCAGACATTGTAACTATGATCAGAACAATGAGACATTATAACTATGATCAGAACTCAGAACAATGAGACATTGTAACTATGATCAGAACAATGAGACATTATAACTATGATCAGAACAATGAGACATTATAACTATGATCAGAACAATGAGACATAACTATGATCAGAACAATGAGACATTATAACTATGATCAGAACAATGAGACATTGTAACTATGATCAGAACAATGAGACATTATAACTATGATCAGAACTCAGAACAATGAGACATTATAACTGTGATCAGAACAATGAGACATAACTATGAGACTAAACTATGATCAGAACTCAGAATAATGAGACATTATAACCATGATCAGAACAATGAGACATAACTATGATCAGAACAATGAGACATTATAACTATGATCAGAACAATGAGACATTATAACTGTGATCAGAACAATGAGACATTATAGCTATGATCAGAACAATGAGACATTATAACTATGATCAGAACAATGAGACATTACAACTATGATCAGAACAATGAGACATTATAACTATGATCAGAACAATGAGACATTATAACTTTGATCAGAACAATGAGACATTATAACTATGATCAGAACAATGAGACATTATAGCTATGATCAGAACTATGAGACATTATAACTATGATCAGAACAATGAGACATTATAACTATGATCAGAACAATGAGACATTATAACTATGATCAGAACAATGAGACATAACTATGATCAGAACAATGAGACATTATAACTATGATCAGAACTATGAGACATTATAACTATGATCAGAACAATGAGACATTATAACTATGATCAGAACAATGAGACATAACTATGATCAGAACAATGAGACATTGTAACTATGATCAGAACAATGAGACATTATAGCTATGATCAGAACTCAGAATAATGAGACATTATAACCATGATCAGAACAATGAGACATAACTATGAGACTAAACTATGATCAGAACTCAGAATAATGAGACATTATAACCATGATCAGAACAATGAGACATAACTATGATCAGAACAATGAGACATTATAACTGTGATCAGAACAATGAGACATTATAGCTATGATCAAAACTCAGAACAATGAGACATTACGTTGATGTTCAGGCCAGCGGGGGTGGCCAGCTTGATCAGGGTGACGCAGCCTGGGAACAGGACATGGAGTCAAGTCAGTGTTAATTTTAAAATGCATTTTTACATGGGTCACAACAACACATCATTACACAGGAATACAAGGAGGTAGGGAAATGTGGGAAGGGGGACATGGAGATGATATGGAGGAGATGTTTACATATCTGTAGTAACGATTCCCCTAAGCTCATGATACAATATAACAGGGAATGTTTCTACAGTTAGCTCTGTTTAAAGGGCCAATCAGCATCATGTAATATAACAGGGAATGTTTCTACAGTCAGCTCTGTTTAAAGGGCCAATCAGCATCATGTAATATCACAGGGAATGTTTCTCCAGTTAGCTCTGTTTAAAGGGCCACTCAGCATCATACAATATCACAGGGGATGTTTCTCCAGTCAGCTCTGTTTAAAGGGCCACTCAGCATCATACAATATAACAGGGAATGTTTCTACAGTTAGCTCTGTTTAAAGGGCCAATCAGCATCATGTAATATCACAGGGAATGTTTCTACAGTTAGCTCTGTTTAAAGGGCCAATCAGCATCATACAATATCACAGGGAATGTTTCTACAGTCAGCTCGGTTTAAAGGGCCAATCAGCATCATGTAATATCACATGGAATGTTTCTCCAGTTAGCTCTGTTTAAAGGGCCAATCAGCATCATGTAATATCACAGGGAATGTTAATATTTTTTTGACTTAATACATTTAATAATATGTACCCATCGATTCTTGAAAACTAAATGTCTCATGAGCTTAGTTCACCTGTTGTACCCCATCATAACCCAACACATATATTCTATATAAAGTACATGTAAACAAACACTGTATAGCCTTAAAAACATGGTTAAACTACAATGTTGATATCATGGCTGGTCAGTCCTTGTATCAATAGCTCTGTCTATGAATTTGAACATTTCACCGGGCCCTCCATCCCTCAGATTTTTTTTGCCCGGCAACAGGGGTGTGGAGAAAGCTCAGTTATTACCGATTGGAGTTTTAATGAAACATCCTCAACCATGGGTGTCTAACATCACGAGGGGCAGTAACACACAATATATCATAAAGAACATTAGTGGTCCAAGAACAGAGCCTTGAGGAAAACCAAACTTCATTTTAAGGGTTAGGCGGAGAAGATTGTAGCACAGGAGTCCCCAATTACTTTCAGCCGTGGGCCGGAAAGATAGTTATCAATCATTTGTAGACTGCAAATTGACTGCAAGAATCCTAAACAGATACAGTATGACATAAACATAATGATTTCAAACCTTGGTTACGTTGGGATACGATCGCATATCTTTCTATTTATGCGTGGGAATACTTGGGATCAGATTTCCAAAATTAAAATCACTCATTTCCTGGTGTTAATACAGTATTTCATGTCCAACAACTAAAATAAATTGGTTAAAACTATAATTTTGATATCATGGAGGGTCAGTCCTTGCATCAATAGGGGCAGCAGGGTAGCCTACTGGTTAGAGTGTCCCAGAGCTGACAAGGTACAAATCTGACGTTCTGCCCCTGAACATGGCAGTTAACCCACTGTTCCCCGGCAGGCTGTCATTTAAAATAAGAATTTGTTCTTGACTGACTAGTTTAAATAAAGGTTAAAAAATATATATATTAATAAAAAAATAAAATATAACTCTGTTCAGAAAGCTTGGGGGGGGCCAAACAAAATCCCTGGGCCGCCTTTTGGGGAACCCTGCTGTAGATGAAGTATAGAAGATTGATAACTGTAACTAAGAGTTAAAACCCGCCTGAGGAAAGGAGAGCAGACTGCAGGTGGACCCACCATAGGGAGGCGCTGACGAAATCCAGACAGGAGACGATCCAGAGGAACGCCACTGTCACCATTCTAAAGGACACTGACACCTTACTTATCCCCAAACCCCATCAGAGTCGAACCAGAAGGAGCCCAGGATATTGTCCACCTCAGCCCAGAACAGAGGGCAAGAACCGGTAGAATATTCACTCCAAAAAGGTTACTTATCCTGGGGGTGGGGGGGTTAATATATCCAGCTGCTTATCACTACTAGAGGAATGGAAAATTCTCAGCCCTGTACTGTACTGCATAGCAGGACAACCAGACCAGATTGATGTAGACAGGTCTGGTTGTACTGCTGTGCTCAGGACACATATTCATTTAAGGGCATCATGGGTAAATAGTGCTGATCTTGGATCAGTTTAGCCCTTTTAGATCATAATGAAAATCAGACTATACGGACAGATCCTAGATTAGCCCTTCATACTCTGAGACACTTTGTAGATGTGGGCCCTTTAGTGTCCTGAAGTGTTCAGAAGAGCAACGCGCTCCTCTAACTGTGTCAGAGGTCACTGGCTTCGGCAGACTCAACCCGAAACCTGCCCTAGACCTCTGCCATATTTTCCTACAACTCCCAGGATTCACTGCGATATGAAAAAAGCATTTCTTACAGCAATAACACTTTTCAAAAATACTGTACCATCCATGACAGTCTGACAGTCATGTTGTGTTATTCACCCATCTGACAGTCATGTTGTGTTAGTTATTTACCCATCTGACAGTCATGTTGTGTTAGTTAGTTACCCATCTGACAGTCATGTTGTGTTAGTTATTTCCCTATCTGACAGTCATGTTGTGTTATTTACCCATCTGACAGTCATGTTGTGTTATTTACCCACCTGACAGTCATGTTGTGTTATTTACCCATCTGACAGTCATGTTGTGTTAGTTAGTTACCCATCTGACAGTCATGTTGTGTTAGTTATTTACCTATCTGACAGTCATGTTGTGTTATTTACCTATCTGACAGTCATGTTGTGTTATTTACCCATCTGACAGTCATGTTGTGTTAGTTAGTTACCCATCTGACAGTCATGTTGTGTTATTTACCCATCTGACAGTCATGTTGTGTTATTTACCCATCTGACAGTCATGTTGTGTTATTTACCCATCTGACAGTCATGTTGTGTTATTTACCCACCTGACAGTCATGTTGTGTTATTTACCCATCTGACAGTCATGTTGTGTTAGTTATTTACCCATCTGACAGTCATGTTAGTTATTTACCCATCTGACAGTCATGTTGTGTTATTTACCCATCTGACAGTCATGTTGTGTTATTTACCCATCTGACAGTCATGTTGTGTTATTTACCCACCTGACAGTCATGTTGTGTTATTCACCCATCTGACAGTCATGTTGTGTTAGTTAGTTACCCATCTGACAGTCATGTTGTGTTAGTTATTTACCCATCTGACAGTCATGTTGTGTTATTTACCCATCTGACAGTCATGTTGTGTTATTTACCCACCTGACAGTCACGTTGTGTTATTTACCCATCTGACAGTCATGTTGTGTTATTTACCCATCTGACAGTCATGTTGTGTTATTTACCCATCTGACAGTCATGTTGTGTTATTTACCCAGCTGACAGTCATGTTGTGTTATTTACCCACCTGACAGTCATGTTGTGTTATTTACCCATCTGACAGACATGTTGTGTTATTTACCCACCTGACAGTCATGTTGTGTTATTTACCCAGCTGACAGTCATGTTGTGTTATTTACCCATCTGACAGTCATGTTGTGTTATTTACCCATCTGACAGTCATGTTGTGTTAGTTATTTACCCATCTGACAGTCATGTTGTGTTATTTACCCATCTGACAGTCATGTTGTGTTAGTTATTTACCCTTCTGACAGTCATGTTGTGTTAGTTATTTACCCATCTGACAGTCATGTTGTCTTATTTACCCATCTGACAGTCATGTTGTGTTAGTTATTTACCCATCTGACAGTCATGTTAGTTATTGACCCATCTGACAGTCATGTTAGTTATTTACCCATCTTACAGTCATGTGTTATTTACCCATCTGACAGTCATGTTGTGTTATTTACCCACCTGACAGTCATGTTGTGTTAGTTATTTACCCATCTGACAGTCATGTTAGTTATTGACCCATCTGACAGTCATGTTGTGTTATTTACCCATCTGACAGTCATGTTGTGTTATTTACCCACCTGACAGTCATGTTGTGTTATTTACCCACCTGACATTCATGTTGTGTTATTTACCCATCTGACAGTCATGTTGTGTTATTTACCCATCTGACAGTCATGTTGTGTTATTTACCCATCATGTTGTGTTATTTACCCACCTGACAGTCATGTTGTGTTATTTACCCATCTGACAGTCATGTTGTGTTAGTTATTTGCCCATCTGACAGTCATGTTAGTTATTTACCCATCTGACAGTCATGTTGTGTTATTTACCCATCTGACAGTCATGTTGTGTTATTTACCCACCTGACAGTCATGTTGTGTTAGTTAGTTACCCATCATGTTGTGTTATTTACCCACCTGACAGTCATGTTGTGTTATTTACCCATCTGACAGTCATGTTGTGTTAGTTATTTGCCCATCTGACAGTCATGTTAGTTATTTACCCATCTGACAGTCATGTTGTGTTATTTACCCATCTGACAGTCATGTTGTGTTATTTACCCACCTGACAGTCATGTTGTGTTAGTTAGTTACCCATCTGACAGTCATGTTAGTTATTTACCCATCTGACAGTCATGTTGTGTTATTTACCCATCTGACAGTCATGTTGTGTTAGTTATTTACCCATCTGACAGTCATGTTGTGTTAGTTATTTACCCATCTGACAGTCATGTTGTGTTATTTACCCATCTGACAGTCATGTTGTGTTATTTACCCACCTGACAGTCATGTTGTGTTAGTTAGTTACCCATCTGACAGTCATGTTAGTTATTTACCCATCTGACAGTCATGTTGTGTTATTTACCCATCTGACAGTCATGTTGTGTTAGTTATTTACCCATCTGACAGTCATGTTGTGTTAGTTAGTTACCCATCTGACAGTCATGTTAGTTATTGACCCATCTGACAGTCATGTTAGTTATTTACCCATCTGACAGTCATGTGTTATTTACCCATCTGACAGTCATGTTGTGTTATTTACCCACCTGACAGTCATGTTGTGTTATTTACCCACCTGACAGTCATGTTGTGTTAGTTATTTACCCATCTGACAGTCATGTTAGTTATTGACCCATCTGACAGTCATGTTAGTTATTTACCCATCTGACAGTCATGTGTTATTTACCCATCTGACAGTCATGTTGTGTTATTTACCCACCTGACAGTCATGTTGTGTTATTTACCCATCTGACAGTCATGTTGTGTTAGTTATTTACCCATCTGACAGTCATGTTGTGTTATTTACCCATCTGACAGTCATGTTGTGTTAGTTATTTACCCATCTGACAGTCATGTTGTGTTAGTTATTTACCCATCTGACAGTCATGTTGTGTTAGTTACCCATCTGACAGTCATGTTGTGTCAGTGGGATAATCTGAATATTTAGCTCTGGTTATTAGAGAACAGTCAGCCAACTGTTTTGAGATCTTGTGTTTACAGATCAATATTGATTTTGAATAATGTTTGTAGAATCAGAATAACAAACTCATTGTTCTTGTTATTGCCATACTGTATTGTGTATTGGTATTGTAGGGCATGAATTTGCTCTACACTTGTCCTTGGTTAGCCTAATACTCATCTATATTCTGACCCTAGCTTCCTTTCCCTCCCTACCTGACCCTAGCTTCCTTTCCCTCCCTACCTGACCCTAGCTTCCTTTCCCTCCCTACCTGACCCTAGCTTCCTTTCCCTCCCTACCTGACCCTAGCTTCCTTTCCCTCCCTACCTGACCCTAGCTTCCTTTCCCTCCCCACCTGACCCTAGCTTCCTTTCCCTCCCTACCTGACCCTAGCTTCCATTCTCTCACCACCTGACCCTAGCTTCCTTTCCCTCCCTACCTGACCCTAGCTTCCATTACCTCACCACCTGACCCTAGCTTCCTTTCCCTCCCTACCTGACCCTAGCTTCCTTTCCCTCCCTACCTGACCCTAGCTTCCTTTCCCTCCCTACCTGACCCTAGCTTCCACTCCCTCCCTACCTGACCCCAGCTTCCTTTCCCTCCCTACCTGACCCTAGCTTCCATTCCCTCCCCACCTGACCCTAGCTTCCTTTCCCTCCCTACCTGACCCTAGCTTCCTTTCCCTCCCTACCTGAACCTAGCTTCCATTACCTCACCACCTGACCCTAGCTTCCTTTCCCTCACCACCTGACCCTAGCTTCCTTTCCCTCACCACCTGACCCTAGCTTCCATTCCCTCCCTACCTGACCATAGCTTCCTTTCCCTCCCTACCTGACCCTAGCTTCCTTTCCCTCACCACCTGACCCTAGCTTCCTTTCCCTCACCACCTGACCCTAGCTTCCTTTCCCTCCCCACCTGACCCTAGCTTCCTTTCCCTCACCACCTGACCCTAGCTTCCATTCCCTCCCTACCTGACCCTAGCTTCCTTTCCCTCCCTACCTGACCCTAGCTTCCTTTCCCTCCCTACCTGACCCTAGCTTCCTTTCCCTCCCTACCTGACCCTAGCTTCCTTTCCCTCACCACCTGACCCTAGCTTCCATTCCCTCCCTACCTGACCCTAGCTTCCTTTCCCTCACCACCTGACCCTAAATTCGATTCCCTCCCTACCTGACCCTAGCTTCCTTTCCCTCCCTACCTGACCCTAGCTTCCATTCCCTCCCTACCTGACCCTAGCTTCCATTCCCTCCCTACCTGACCCTAGCTTCCTTTCCCTCCCCACCTGACCCTAGCTTCCTTTCCCTCCCTACCTGACCCTAGCTTCCATTCCCTCCCTACCTGACCCTAGCTTCCTTTCCCTCCCTACCTGACCCTAGCTTCCTTTCCCTCCCTACCTGACCCTAGCTTCCTTTCCCTCCCTACCTGACCCTAGCTTCCATTACCTCACCACCTGACCCTAGCTTCCTTTCCCTCCCTACCTGACCCTAGCTTCCTTTCCCTCCCTACCTGACCCTAGCTTCCACTCCCTCCCTACCTGACCCCAGCTTCCTTTCCCTCCCTACCTGACCCTAGCTTCCATTCCCTCCCCACCTGACCCTAGCTTCCTTTCCCTCCCTACCTGACCCTAGCTTCCTTTCCCTCCCTACCTGAACCTAGCTTCCATTACCTCACCACCTGACCCTAGCTTCCTTTCCCTCACCACCTGACCCTAGCTTCCTTTCCCTCACCACCTGACCCTAGCTTCCATTCCCTCCCTACCTGACCCTAGCTTCCTTTCCCTCCCTACCTGACCCTAGCTTCCTTTCCCTCCCTACCTGACCCTAGCTTCCTTTCCCTCACCACCTGACCCTAGCTTCCTTTCCCTCACCACCTGACCCTAGCTTCCTTTCCCTCCCTACCTGACCCTAGCTTCCTTTCCCTCCCTACCTGACCCTAGCTTCCTTTCCCTCCCCACCTGACCCTAGCTTCCTTTCCCTCACCACCTGACCCTAGCTTCCATTCCCTCCCTACCTGACCCTAGCTTCCTTTCCCTCCCTACCTGACCCTAGCTTCCATTCCCTCCCTACCTGACCCTAGCTTCCTTTCCCTCCCTACCTGACCCTAGCTTCCATTCCCTCCCTACCTGACCCTAGCTTCCTTTCCCTCACCACCTGACCCTAGCTTCGATTCCCTCCCTACCTGACCCTAGCTTCCTTTCCCTCCCTACCTGACCCTAGCTTCGATTCCCTCCCTACCTGACCCTAGCTTCCTTTCCCTCCCTACCTGACCCTAGCTTCCATTCCCTCCCTACCTGACCCTAGCTTCCTTTCCCTCCCCACCTGACCCTAGCTTCCATTCCCTCCCCACCTGACCCTAGCTTCCTTTCCCTCCCTACCTGACCCTAGCTTCCATTCCCTCCCCACCTGACCCTAGCTGTCCTGACCCCTTCTACTGGAAAAAGAGCAGAAGAGATCTGGGACCAGGTAACCTGACCCCTTCGACTGGAAAAAGAGGAGAAGAGATCTGAGACCAGGCTAACCTGACCCCTTCTACTGGAAAAAGAGCACAAGATATCTGGGACCAGGCTAACCTGACCCCTTCTACTGGAAAAATAGCACAAGAGATCTGGGACCAGGCTAAACTGACCCCTTCTACTGGAAAAAGAGCAGAAGAGACCTGGGACCAGGCTAACCTGACTCCTTGTACTGGATAAAGAGCAGAAGAGACCTGGGACCAGGCTAACCTGACTCCTTCTACTGGAAAAAGAGCAGAAGAGACCTGGGACCAGGCTAACCTGACTCCTTCTACTGGAAAAAGAGCTGAAGAGATCTGGGACCAGGTTAACCTGACCCCTTCTATTGGGAAAAAACAACAACCTTATCTGTGATTCCATAACCTGAGATAACAGCTGATAGATTCCCTCTCTCTCTCTCAGGGGTCTCTTGTGATTGGTGCATTTTATTTTTATTTCCATGTAATAGTAAGGAAGTAACTCCTCTACATGTCATTTTATTCAAATAATAAATAAATGCCCCTTTCTATGTTATTTGTTCATTCATCTGAACCAGGTTCAAGTGAATACGCTGTTTCCCATCTGCATTGTTTCGCCTGACGTGAATACTCATGGGTCAGTTTCTATGTTTATAGATCATGGTTGTTGTCAAACTTTTAAAACACTTAATTTAAGCGTACTTGTTTTGTGCAAAATGGGATATCTAATATTCTCTATATCCGTTGTCCAGGTGGACGGATTGTTCCATTTGGTTTTTGCCGCTGGTGCAAAAGTGACTCATTTAGGGACTACTTTAGGGACTACTTTAGTGACTACTTTAGTGACTAGACTACTTTAGTGACTACTTTAGTGACTCATTTAGGGACTCATTTAGTGACTACTTTAAGGTCTCATTTAGTGACTCATTTAGTGACTCATTTATCGACTCATTTAAGGACTCATTTAGGGACTCATTTAGGGACTCATTTAGGGACTACTTTAAGGACTCATTTAGCGACTCATTTAGCGACTCATTTAGCGACTCATTTAGCGACTCATTTAGCGACTCATTTAGCGACTCATTTAGCGACTCATTTAGGGACTCATTTAGGGACTCATTTAGCGACTCATTTAGGGACTCATTTAGCGACTCATTTAGGGACTCATTTAGGGACTCATTTAGGGACTCATTTAGCGACTCATTTAGTGACTCATTTAGGGACTCATTTAGTGACTCATTTAGTGACTCATTTAGTGACTCATTTAGTGACTCATTTAGGACTACTTTAAGGACTCGTTTAGTGACTCATTTAGTGACTCATTTAGGGACTCATTTAGGGACTACTTTAAGGACTCATTTAGTGACTCATTTAGGGACTCATTTAGGGACTCATTTAGGGACTCATTTAGGGACTCATTTAGTGACTCATTTAGTGACTCATTTAGCGACTCATTTAGCGACTCATTTAGCGACTCATTTCCATGATATTTGTCTGTTCAGTCCTAAGTGAGGTTTCTCTAAATATTTGTTCTACAGTTAGGAAGGTAATCAGAACCCTTATCTTATTCACAGAGCACCACAGTCATAAAACCCATAAAACCTAGCGGTTAAAAAGGGAAATGGTTCCTCCTGACCCCTCCTGTCTCAGCCTCCAGTATTTATGCTGCAGTAGGGTCAGTCATAGTAGTACGATAGGTGTTGTTTTACAGGGTCAGTCATAGTAGTGTGATAGGTGTTGTTTTACAGGGTCAGTCATAGTAGTACGATAGGTGTTGTTTTACAGGGTCAGTCATAGTAGTACGATAGGTGTTGTTTTACAGGGTCAGTCATAGTAGTATGATAGGTGTTGTTTTACAGGGTCAGTCATAGTAGTATGATAGGTGTTGTTGTACAGGGTCAGTCATAGTAGTACGATAGGTGTTGTTTTACAGGGTCAGTCATAGTAGTATGATAGGTGTTGTTGTACAGGGTCAGTCATAGTAGTATGATAGGTGTTGTTGTACAGGGTCAGTCATAGTAGTATGATAGGTGTTGTTTTACAGGGTCAGTCATAGTAGTACGATAGGTGTTGTTTTACAGGGTCAGTCATAGTAGTATGATAGGTGTTGTTGTACAGGGTCAGTCATAGTAGTACGATAGGTGTTGTTTTACAGGGTCAGTCATAGTAGTATGATAGGCGTTGTTGTACAGGGTCAGTCATAGTAGTATGATAGGTGTTGTTTTACAGGGTCAGACATAGTAGTGTGATAGGTGTTGTTTTACAGGGTCAGTCATAGTAGTATGATAGGTGTTGTTGTACAGGGTCAGTCATAGTAGTACGATAGGTGTTGTTGTACAGGGTCAGTCATAGGTGTTGTTTTACAGGGTCAGTCATAGTAGTATGATAGGTGTTGTTTTACAGGGTCAGTCATAGTAGTACGATATGTGTTGTTGTACAGGGTCAGTCATAGTAGTATGATAGGTGTTGTTTTACAGGGTCAGCCATAGTAGTATGATAGGTGTTGTTTTACAGGGTCAGTAGTATGATAGGTGTTGTTTTACAGGGTCAGTCATAGTAGTATGATAGGTGTTGTTTTAAAGGGTCAGTCATAGTAGTATGATAGGTTCAGTTTTACAGGGTCAGTCATAGTAGTACGATAGGTGTTGTTTTACAGGGTCAGTCATAGTAGTATGATAGGTGTTGTTTTACAGGGTCAGTCATAGTAGTATCAAATCAAAATCAAATCAAATGTTTTTATATAGCCCTTCGTACATCAGCTGATATCTCAAAGTGCTGTACAGAAACCCAGCCTAAAACCCCAAACAGCAAGCAATGCAGGTGTAGAAGCACGGTGGCTAGGAAAAACTCCCTAGAAAGGCCAAAACCTCGGAAGAAACCTAGAGAGGAACCAGGCTATGTGGGGTGGCCAGTCCTCTTCTGGCTGTGCCGGGTGGAGATTATAACAGAACATGGCCAATATGTTCAAATGTTCATAAATGACCAGCATGGTCGAATAATAATAAGGCAGAACAGTTGAAACTGGAACAGCAGCATGGCCAGGTGGACTGGGGACAGCAAGGACTCATCATGTCAGGTAGTCCTGAGGCATGGTCCTAGGGCTCAGGTCCTCCGAAAGAGAGAAAGAAAGAGAGAAAGAGAGAATTAGAGAGAGCATACTTAAATGCACACAGGACACCGGATAGGACAGGAGAAGTACTCCAGATATAACAAACTGACCCTAGCCCCCGACACATAAACTACTGAAGCATAAATACTGGAGGCTGAGACAGGAGGGGTCAGGAGACACTGTGGCCCCATCCGAGGACACCCCCGGACAGGGCCAAATAGGAAGTATATAACCCCACCCACTTTGCCAAAGCACAGCCCCCACACCACTAGAGGGATATCTTCAACCACCAACTTACCATCCTGAGACAAGGTCGAGTATAGCCCACAAAGATCTCCGCCACGGCACAACCCAAGGGGGGGGCGCCAACCCAGACAGGAAGATCGCGTCAGTAACTCAAACCACTCAAGTGACGCACCCCTCCTAGGGACGGCATGAAAGAGCCCTAGTAAGCCAGTGACTCAGTCCCTGTAATAGGGTTAGAGGCAGAGAATCCCAGTGGGAAGAGGGGAACCGGCCAGGCAGAGACAGCAAGGGCGGTTCGTTGCTCCAGAGCCTTTCCGTTCACCTTCCCACTCCTGGGCCAGACTACACTCAATCATATGACCCACTGAAGAGATGAGTCGTCAGTAAAGACTTAAAGGTTGAGACCGAGTTTGCGTCTCTCACATGGGTATATGTGATAGGTGTGATAGGTGCAGTTTTACAGGGTCAGTGTGACGCTTGTCGTGGGTGGAAGAAGAGGAGGACCAATGCGCAGCGTGGTAAGTGTTCATATTCTTTAATGAAACAACTGAACACTGGAAAAACAACAAAACGACAAACGAACAGTCCTGCAAGGTGAAGAAAAACACAGAACAGAAAATAATCACCCACACCACACAGGTGGGAAAAGGCTACCTAAGTATGATTCTCAATCAGAGACGAACGACACCTGCCTCTGATTGAGAACCATACCAGGCCAAACACAAAACCACAACATAGAAAAACGAACATAGACCTAACCCACCCCAACTCACGCCCTGACCATACTAAAACAAAGACATAACAAAATAACTAAGGTCAGAACGTGACAGTCAGCCATAGTAGTATGGCACCCCTGAATCAAATAAGGGTTAAGTGTCTAGGGCACATCAACAGATTTTTTTCACATTATCCGCTCAGGTATTTGAACCAGCAACGTTTCGGTTACTGGCCCAACACTCTAACTGCTAGACTACCTGCTGGTTACTGGCCCAACACTCTAACCACTAGGCTACTGCTGGTTACTGGCCCAACACTCTAACCGCTAGGCTACTGCTGGTTACTGGCCCAACACTCTAACCGCTAGGCTACTGCTGGTTACTGGCCCAACACTCTAACCGCTAGGCTACTGCTGGTTACTGGCCCAACACTCTAACCGCTAGGCTACTGCTGGTTACTGGCCCAACACTCTAACTGCTAGGCTACCTGCTGGTTACTGGCCCAACACTCTAACCGCTAGGCTACTGCTGGTTACTAGCCCAACACTAACCGCTAGGCTACCTGCTGGTTAATGGCCCAACACTAACTGCTAGGCTACCTGCCGCCCTTCATGAGTTGTCTAAGTAACACAGCTTTCATGCTTTCAGAGAGAGCGAGGATCTCCTATGGGGAATATTTACCACAAGCCAACATTGTCTCCATAATTTTTTTTCTATTGGTCTTTTTCAAGAAATATTCCAACAAACGACCTTTTCGTAACCCCATAATGTTCTGTAACGGTGTGAGAAAATGTCCCCTGTTATCTGCAGAGGGACAGGTGAGGTACACACACACACACACACACACACACACACACACACACACACGGGGTGGAGGGGAATGCAGAGTCAGAGCCTTGGTTCCTGTATAAAAGACCCCTGCTGTGTGCCTCACTCCATCACGCTGAAAACATGAACTGTCTGCTGATCCTCTCCTGCCTTGCCTTCGCCGGCGCAGCCTACGGTGAGAAAATGTCCATGTTTATGCCATTGTCTGCCTTGTAGGATACCTTGTAGGATACCTTGTAGGATACCATGTAGGATACCATGTAGGATACCATGTAGGATACCTTGTAGGATACCATGTAGGATACCATGTAGGATACCTTGTAGGATACCATGTAGGATTCCTTGTAGGATACCATGTAGGATACCATGTAGGATACCATGTAGGATACCATGTAGGATACCTTGTAGGATACCATGTAGGATACCATGTAGGATACCTTGTAGGATACCATGTAGGATTCCTTGTAGGATACCATGTAGGATTCCTTGTAGGATACCATGTAGGATACCTTGTAGGATACCATGTAGGATACCATGTAGGATACCTTGTAGGATACCTTGTAGGATACCTTGTAGGATACCATGTAGGATACCATGTAGGATACCATGTAGGATACCTTGGGTTGGCTTTTTAGTCGTTCTGGTTTTTATTGTTATTCTTGTTGTTTTTTTAATTCTCATATGTTTGTTGTGTTGTAAATATTTCAGTTTTAATTTGTTTCTTCCTGTGAAGCACGTTGTGTTGCATTGCCATGTCTAGAATGTGCTGTAGAAATAAAAAATTTCATTTGATTTATGTATCGGGTAAAATAAGTATTTGATGGTAGTTGACTGCTCTGGTCAATAACATTTCAGGTGGTACTACAATAGGCAGCGTTGTATTTATATTCTGTATGGACGTAATTCAGAAACTGTCTCTGTTAGAGCAGCCAAACTTGACCCCTGACCCATAACCTCTGTCTTTAGGCTGTGGTAAACCCGCCATCCAGCCTGTGGTGTCTGGTTACGCCCGCATCGTCAATGGTGAGGAGGCTGTGCCCGGCTCCTGGCCCTGGCAGGTGTCCCTCCAGGACTACACTGGATTCCACTTCTGCGGCGGCTCACTGATCAACGAGAACTGGGTTGTGACAGCTGCCCACTGCAGCGTGAAGTGAGTGCTAGCTGCTGAGCCATAACCTTCATAAGTGTAGCAATATGCTAACTAGCTAAAAAAACTAGCTAAAAATCTAGCTATTGCTCATACTAACTGGCTAAAAGCGAGCTATTGCTAACTAGCTAAAAGCTGGCTAATGCTAACTAACTAAAAACTAGATATAAACTAGATCATGCTAATGCTAATTAGCTCAAAGCCGGGCTAGCATATTGCTAATGTAGCTAAATTGTGTTTATTTTGTGAAACTATTTCAGGACCTCTCACCGTGTGATCCTGGGAGAGCACGATCGCTCGTCCAACGCTGAAAACATCCAGACCATCAAGGTTGGCCAGGTAAACAACCACACACACACACACACAACTATTACTACAATTTGAACATCTAGACTTTTATTTTGAAGTAAAGATAAAGATCAGTAAAAGTTCCACCTTTCCATCCCCACTGTCTCCTATATATCCCTACTGTCCCCTATATATCCCCATTGTTCCCTATATATCCCCACTGTCCCCTCTATATCCCCACTGTCCCCTATATATCCCTACTGTCCCCTATATATCCCCTATATATCCCCACAGTCCCCTATATATCCCTACTGTCTCCTATATATCCCTACTGTCCCCTATATATCCACATTGTTCCCTATATATCCCCACTGTCTCCTATATTACTACAATTTGAACATCTAGACTTTTATTTTGAAGTAAAGATAAAGATCAGTAAAAGTTCCACCTTTCCATCCCCACTGTCTCCTATATATCCCCAATGTCCCCTATATATCCCCACAGTCCCCTATATATCCCTACTGTCCCCTATATATCCCCACTGTCCCCTCTATATCCCCACTGTCCCCTCTATATCCCCACTGTCCCCTCTATATCCCCACTGTCCCCTCTATATCCCCACTGTCCCCTCTATATCCCCACTGTCCCCTATATATCCCTACTGTCCCCTATATATCCCTACTGTCCCCTATATATCCCCTATATATCCCCACAGTCCCCTATATATCCCTACTGTCTCCTATATATCCCTACAGTCCCCTATATATCCACATTGTTCCCTATATATCCCCACTGTCTCCTATATTACTACAATTTGAACATCTAGACTTTTATTTTGAAGTAAAGATAAAGATCAGTAAAAGTTTCACCTTTCCATCCCCACTGTCCCCTATATATCCCCACTGTCCCCTATATATCCCTACTGTCCCCTATATATCCCTACTGTCCCCTATATATCCCTACTGTCCCCTATATATCCCCATTGTCTCCTATATTACTACAATTTGAACATCTAGACTTTTATTTTGAAGTAAAGATAAAGATCAGTAAAAGTTCCACCTTTTTAAGTCACATCAACTCAAACGATAATGATCTGCTCAGCGGATTAACATTCAAACTAAATCTCAAAGGTTTTCCCCTTGTGTCCTTACTAGGTCTTCAAGCACCCCAATTACAACGGCTTCACCATCAACAACGACATCACCCTCATCAAGCTGGCCACGCCCGCCCTCTTGGGAACCCGTGTGTCCCCCGTGTGCGTTGCTGAGACCAACGATGACTTCCCCGGTGGCATGACGTGTGTGACCTCCGGCTGGGGTCTGACCCGCTACAACGGTAATCAATAATCACTACAGCTTTTCTAGGTCTTATTGTAAAGTCAGACAAACCTTGGTTAGTTTTTTTGACTAGCGGTATGCTTGGTATAGTTGAAAGTTTCCATTTCAGTTGGCTCAATGTATTTGAAAAATGACGTTTCAGTTGGGTCAATCTATTTCAAAAAGACGTTTCGGTTGACTCAATCTGTTTCAAAAATGACGTTTCGGTTGGCTCAATCTGTTTCAAAAATGAAGTTTCAGTTGGCTCAATCTGTTTCAAAAATGACGTTTCAGTTGGCTCAATCTATTTGAAAAATGACGTTTCAGTTGGCTCAATCTGTTTAAAAAAATTACTTTTCAGTTGGGTTTCGGTGTAGTCTTGAGTTGCTAGTAGTCTAATAATGTGAGAAAGATGGTGATTGGCTGACCGGTTTCTAAGAGTTACCTGACCCTTGGTGTCCTCTGGTTCCAGCTGCTGACACCCCTGCCCTACTGCAGCAGGCTGCTCTTCCCCTGCTGACCAAGGCTCAGTGCCAGAAGTTCTGGGGCTCCAAGATCACCGACCTCATGATCTGCGCTGGAGCCGATGGTGCCTCTTCCTGCATGGTGAGTAACACAAACCATAGGGTTGGAACATTCCGGTAAACTTCCAAAACATTGCCAGGGTTTTCAGACTTCCTAGTTGGAAGAGTCCCAGATTTTTGCAAGCCTACACAAAACATATGGCACCCTAACACACTGTTACAGGCTATGACACTGAACCTACCACCATCTGACTAATGGAAGAGTTCAATCTGAATTTGTACAGTTATTTACACTGGTTTAAACAGTCATTGCATCAATTAAAGCTTGGTGTTTCCTTAGTTCTTAATTTTTTTGGGAAACAGCTGAGCACAAACTCTGAACATAAAAAATAAATCCCTAGAGAGAGAGACTCTAACTCTTTCTGTTCTCCTTTTTGTGTTCCTCCAGGGTGACTCTGGTGGCCCCCTGGTCTGTGAGAAGGCTGGTGCCTGGACCCTGGTTGGTATTGTGTCCTGGGGCAGTGGAACCTGCACCACCACTATGCCCGGAGTGTACGCCCGCGTCACCGAGCTCCGCTCCTACATCGACCAGACCATCGCCTCCAACTAAGTTTTCAACTTCATCTCCATAAAAAAAAAATTAAAGTAGTTTCTAGTAACATGTTTGTTCCTTGGTGTTTCTTGAAAACGTGGGGTTTTGATAGTTAATGCAGCGATCAGCAGTTAACAGAATAACAAAGTGTTCTCTTGCATAGCCACATCATTCAACAGAAATACTCATCATAAAATGTAGATGATAATACAAGATATACACATGGAATTATAGATATACCTCTCCTTAATGCAACCGCTGTGTCAGATTTTGTTTTTGTAATTACGGAAAAAGAAACCCATGCAATAATCTGAAGTGAAAGTCACAGTAGCCGCAACGATGGCGTCAACATAAACAAGAAATTACATTCTAAATATTCCCTTACCTTTGATGATCTACATCAGAAAGCACTCCAGGAATCCCAGGTCCACAATAAATGTTTGTTTTGTTCGATGATGTCCGTTATTTATGTCCAAATACCTTCTTTTGTTAGCGCGTTTGGTACGCATATCCAAACGCTCATTCTGGTCAGCGTTACATCGGACAAAAACTTCAAAAAGTTATATTACAGGTCGAAGAAACACTTCAAACTAAGTACAGAATCAATCATTAGGATGTTTTTAACATATAGCTTCAATAAAGTTCCAACCGGAGTATTCCTTTGTGTCTTCATGCGCAATAGAACGCAAGTGGATACCATGAGTAATAAGCGTGATCAGAAAATGGCTGACTGCCAGACACCTGATAGATTCTGCTCTCATTCACTCCCACAACAACGTAGATGTTTCATTCAAATTTCCATAGATGGTTGACATCTAGTGGAACCCCTAGGCAGTGCAACATCATTAATATCTCAAGGGGATTTCATTGGGGACTTTGGTGAATACATACAAAGCTCAGATTTCTCACTTCCTGTTTTGATTTCTCCTCAGGATTTTGCCTGCCATATGAGTTCTGTTATACTCACAGACATCATTCAAACAGTTTTTAGAAAAGTTAGAGTGTTTTCAATCCAAAACTAATAATAACATGCATATATTAGCAACTGAGACTGAGGAGCAGGCCGTTTACTTTGGGCAACTTATTTATCTAAGCTACTCAATACTGCCCCCCAGCCAGAAGAAGTTTTAAAGAGTTATGTTCGCTTACCACACTGCGCCTCCTCTTTATGACGACCATGACAGAACAACCCACCATAACAGGACCAAGCAGCGTGAAAAGGAGCAGTATAATATAGTGATGGTATAATGTAGTGATGGTATAATGAAGTGATGGTATAATGTAGTGATGGTATAATGTAGTGATGGTATAATGTAGTGATGGTATAATATAGTGATGGTATAATGAAGTGATGGTATAATGTAGTGATGGTATAATGTAGTGATGGTATAATGTAGTGATGGTATAATATAGTGATGGTATAATGTAGTGATGGTATAATATAGTGATGGTATAATATAGTGATGGTATAATGTAGTGATGGTATAATATAGTGATGGTATAATGAAGTGATGGTATAATATAGTGATGGTATAATATAGTGATGGTATAATATAGTGATGGTATAATGAAGTGATGGTATAATGTAGTGATGGTATAATATAGTGATGGTACAATGTAGTGATGGTATAATATAGTGATGGTATAATGTAGTGATGGTATAATATAGTGATGGTATAATGTAGTGATGGTATAATGTAGTGATGGTATAATATAGTGATGGTATAATGTAGTGATGGTATAATGTAGTGATGGTATAATGTAGTGATGGTATAATGTAGTGATGGTATAATATAGTGATGGTATAATGTAGTGATGGTATAATGTAGTGATGGTATAATGTAGTGATGGTATAATGTAGTGATGGTATAATGTAGTGATGGTATAATATAGTGATGGTATAATATAGTGATGGTATAATGAAGTGATTGTATAATATAGTGATGGTATAATGTAGTGATGGTTTAATATAGTGATGGTACAATGAAGTGATGGTATAATATAGTGATGGTATAATGTAGTGATGGTATAATATAGTGATGGTATAATGTAGTGATGGTATAATATAGTGATGGTATAATGAAGTGATAGTATAATATACTGATGGTATAATGTAGTGATGGTATAATATAGTGATGGTATAATGTAGTGATGGTATAATGTAGTGATGGTATAATATAGTGATGGTATAATGTAGTGATGGTATAATGTAGTGATGGTATAATGTAATAAATTGGTATAATGTAGTGATGGTATAATGTAGTGATGGTATAATATAGTGATGGTATAATGTAGTGATGGTATAATGTAGTGATGGTATAATATAGTGATGGTATAATGTAGTGATGGTATAATGTAGTGATGGTATAATGTAATAAATTGGTATAATGTAGTGATGGTATAATGAAGTGATGGTATAATATAGTGATGGTATAATGTAGTGATGGTGCGGCCGACATTAAGCTCAAGTTATTTTTTAGTCTTAAACTTTCCATATGTAGGCTCTACGTCTCCGTGTTGAGATGTATGACATCACTGTATGACATCACTGTATGACATTACTATATGATATCACTGTATGACATCACTGTATGACATCATTGTATGACATCATTGTATGACATCACTGTATGACATCACTGTATGACATCACTGTATGACATCATTGTATGACATCATTGTATGACATCACTGTATGACATCACTGTATGACATCACTGTATGACATCACTGTATGACATCATTGAATGACATCACTGTATGACATCACTGTATGACACCGCAGTATTGAAATAGTCACGTAATGTAAACAGTAAGTATTATTTTTATATCAGTATACTTTTTTTTTAAGGGGATTGTCATGGTATATATTTAAACCAGGATAGTCAAGTACCCAAGTGTTGTCAGACAACTAACAGGACTTCATACCGCTCTGTGGTGTCTGGTTACGCCCACATCGTCAACGGGGAGGAGCCTGGGGTGTCTGGTTACGCCCATATCGTCAACGGGGAGGAGCCTGTGGTGTCTGGTTACGCCCACATCGTCAATGAGGAGGAGCCTGTGTTGTCTGGTTACGCCCACATCATCAACGGGGAGGAGCCTGTGCTGTCTGGTTACGCCCACATCGTCAACGGGGAGGAGCCTGTGGTGTCTGGTTACGCCCTCATCGTCAACGGGGAGGGGCCTGTGGTGTCGGGTTACGCCCGCCTGCAGGTGTCCCTCCAGGACAACACTGGATTTCTGCGGTGGCTCTCTGATCAACAATGGGTTGTGACTGCTGCCCACTGCATCGTGAAGTCAGCCTTGTATTGAACACAGCAATGGCAACACTCTCAATGCCAACACCTATTTTACACTCTCTATCCCCCGTGGGCAAAGCGGTTTGAAATGACTTCATTACAACGTGTTGACAATAAGATATTGATGTTGTAATGACGTCAATTGAAGTGGTTTTTGCCTGCTGGGTTGAAAGCATGAAATTGGAGTCTCATCCCATCCCCTTTTTTGTGTGTGTTTTTTGTAGTGACTATAATTGTTTGTTGCAGAACTTCTCGCCGTGTGATCCTGGGAGATCCGTTGGCTCCAACCCTGAGACATCCAGACCATTGTGTGGGCAAGGTGGGGACAGGCCACTAAATGTATTAAATACAAAACACAACATTTTGAAGTGAAGGTAGTATCCTGGGTGCCAGTAATGTTCCTGTTCTCTCACCAACTCCTCATCCCTTATCGTCATGTCAAACACGCTCGGTGACAAGATAGCAACAATATACGACATGACCAAATGTATGTGGACACCTGCTCATCGAACATTAATATGTAGTTGGGTCCCCCCTCCTTTGCTGCCATAAACAGCCTCCACTCTTCTGGGAAGGCTTTCCACTAGATGTTGGAACATTGCTGCTATAACAGCCTCTACTCTATTGGGAAGGCTTTCCACTAGATGTTGGAACATTGCTGCTATAACAGCCTCTACTCTACTGGGAAAGCTTTCCACTAGATTTTGGAACATTGCTGCAGGGGGACTTCCTTCCATTCAGCTACAAGAGCATTAGTGAGGTCGGGCACTGATGTTGGGCGATTAGGCCTGGCTTGCAGTCGGCTTTCCAAATCATCCCGAATGTGTTTGATGGGGTTGAAGTCAGGGCTCTGTGCAGGCCGGTAAAGTTCTTCCACACCGTTCTCGACAAACCATTTTGTGCACGGGGGCATTGTCACGTGAAAGGGTCTTCACCAAACTGTGGCCGCAAAGTTGGAAGCACAGAATCTTCTAGAATGTAATTTTATGCTGTAGCGTTAACATTTCCCCTTCACTTGGAACTAAGGAGCCCGAACCATGAAAAACAGCCCCAGACCAGTATTCCTCCTCCACCAAAACAATGTGGAGTTAGTAGTATGCATTGGGGCAGGAAGCGTTCTCCTGCCATCCGCCAAACCCAGATTTGCCAAACCCAGAGTTTCCACTGCTCCACAGTCCAATGGCGTCGGAGCTTTGCAACCCCTCCAGCCGACGCTTGGCATTACGTATGGTGATCTTAGGCTTGTGTGCGGCTGCTCGGCCATGGAAACCCATTTCA
This sequence comes from Oncorhynchus mykiss, assembly GCF_013265735.2. Lineage (NCBI taxonomy): Eukaryota > Metazoa > Chordata > Actinopteri > Salmoniformes > Salmonidae > Oncorhynchus > Oncorhynchus mykiss. The sequence continues at coordinate 98,582,810 of NC_048570.1, read as the reverse complement.
TGAAGCTCCTGACCAACAGTTAGTGTGCTGATGTTGTGATTTTTACAAGCTACGCTCTTCAACACTCGGTCGTCCCGTTCTGTGAGCATGGGGGACCCATGTGTCCTCAGTACGCGTCGCTGAGTCCAACGATGACTTCCCCAGTGGCATGAAGTGTGTGACCTCTGGCTGGGGTCTGACCCGCTACAACGGTAACCAATCACTAGCTGAGTCCAACAATGACTTCCCCGGTGGCAGGAAGTGTGTGACTTAACAAAACAAGACCTCTGACGGTCCATGAGTTCAACAACAACGAAGACTTAACCAAACAAGACCTCTGACGGTCCATGAGTTTAACAACAACGAAGACTTAACCAAACAAGACCTCTGACGGTCCATGAGTTCAACAACAACGAAGACTTAGCCAAACAAGACCTCTGACGGTCCATGAGTTCAACAACAACGAAGACTTAACCAAACAAGACCTCTGACGGTCCATGAGTTCAACAACGACGAAGACTTAACAAAACAAGACCTCTGACGGTCCATGAGTTCAACAACGACGAAGACTTAACAAAACAAGACCTCTGACGGTCCATGAGTTCAACAACAACGAAGACTTAACCAAACAAGACCTCTGACGGTCCATGAGTTCAACAACAACAAAGACTTAACCAAACAAGACCTCTGACTGTCGATGAGTTCAACAACGACGAAGACTTAACAAAACAAGACCTCTGACGGTCCATGAGTTCAACAACGACGAAGACTTAACAAAACAAGACCTCTGACGGTCCATGAGTTCAACAACAACGAAGACTTAACCAAACAAGACCTCTGACGGTCCATGAGTTCAACAACAACAAAGACTTAACCAAACAAGACCTCTGACGGTCCATGAGTTCAACAACAACAAAGACTTAACCAAACAAGACCTCTGATGGTCCATGAGTTCAACAACAACGAAGACTTAACAAGACCTCTGACGGTCCATGAGTTCAACAACAACGAAGACTGAACCAAACAAGACCTGACAGTCCATGAGTTCAATAACAACGAAGACTTAACCAAACAAGACCTCTGACGGTCCATGAGTTCAACAACAACGAAGTCTTAACAAAACAAGACCTGTGACGGTCCATGAGTTCAACAACATCGAAGACTTAACCAAACAAGACCTCTGACGGTCCATGAGTTCAACAACAACGAAGACTTAACAAAACAAGACCTCTGATGGTCCATGAGTTCAACAACAACGAAGACTTAACCAAACAAGACCTCTGATGGTCCATGAGTTCAACAACAACAAAGACTTAACAAAACAAGACCTCTGATGGTCCATGAGTTCAACAACAACAAAGACTTAACAAAACAAGACCTCTGATGGTCCATGAGTTCAACAACAACGAAGACTTAACCAAACAAGACCTCTGATGGTCCATGAGTTCAACAACGACGAAGACTTAACAAAACAAGACCTCTGATGGTCCATGAGTTCAACAACAACAAAGACTTAACAAAACAAGACCTCTGATGGTCCATGAGTTCAACAACAACGAAGACTTAACCAAACAAGACCTCTGATGGTCCATGAGTTCAACAACGACGAAGACTTAACAAAACAAGACCTCTGATGGTCCATGAGTTCAACAACAACAAAGACTTAACCAAACAAGACCTCTGATGGTCCATGAGTTCAACAACAACAAAGACTTAACCAAACAAGACCTCTGATGGTCCATGAGTTCAACAACAACAAAGACTTAACAAAACAAGACCTCTGATGGTCCATGAGTTCAACAACAACAAAGACTTAACCAAACAAGACCTCTGATGGTCCATGAGTTCAACAACAACAAAGACTTAACAAAACAAGACCTCTGATGGTCCATGAGTTCAACAACAACGAAGACTTAACCAAACAAGACCTCTGATGGTCCATGAGTTCAACAACAACAAAGACTTAACAAAACAAGACCTCTGATGGTCCATGAGTTCAACAACAACAAAGACTTAGCCAAACAAGACCTCTGATGGTCCATGAGTTCAACAACAACAAAGACTTAACCAAACAAGACCTCTGACGGTCCATGAGTTCAACAACAACAAAGACTTAACCAAACAAGACCTCTGATGGTCCATGAGTTCAACAACAACAAAGACTTAACCAAACAAGACCTCTGACGGTCCATGAGTTCAACAACAACAAAGACTTAACCAAACAAGACCTCTGATGGTCCATGAGTTCAACAACAACAAAGACTTAACCAAACAAGACCTCTGACGGTCCATGAGTTCAACAACAACAAAGACTTAACCAAACAAGACCTCTGATGGTCCATGAGTTCAACAACAACAAAGACTTAACCAAACAAGACCTCTGACGGTCCATGAGTTCAACAACAACAAAGACTTAACCAAACAAGACCTCTGACGGTCCATGAGTTCAACAACAACAAAGACTTAACCAAACAAGACCTCTGATGGTCCATGAGTTCAACAACAACAAAGACTTAACCAAACAAGACCTCTGACGGTCCATGAGTTCAATAACAACGAAGACTTAACCAAACAAGACCTCTGACGGTCCATGAGTTCAATAACAACGAAGACTGAACCAAACAAGACCTGACAGTCCATGAGTTCAATAACAACGAAGACTTAACCAAACAAGACCTCTGACGGTCCATGAGTTCAACAACAACGAAGTCTTAACAAAACAAGACCTGTGACGGTCCATGAGTTCAACAACATCGAAGACTTAACCAAACAAGACCTCTGACGGTCCATGAGTTCAACAACGACGAAGACTTAACCAAACAAGACCTCTGATGGTCCATGAGTTCAACAACAACAAAGACTTAACCAAACAAGACCTCTGACGGTCCATGAGTTCAATAACAACGAAGACTTAACCAAACAAGACCTCTGACGGTCCATGAGTTCAATAACAACGAAGACTTAACCAAACAAGACCTCTGACGGTCCATGAGTTCAACAACATCGAAGACTTAACCAAACAAGACCTCTGACGGTCCATGAGTTCAACAACGACGAAGACTTAACCAAACAAGACCTCTGATGGTCCATGAGTTCAACAACAACAAAGACTTAACCAAACAAGACCTCTGACGGTCCATGAGTTCAATAACAACGAAGACTTAACCAAACAAGACCTCTGACGGTCCATGAGTTCAATAACAACGAAGACTTAACCAAACAAGACCTCTGACGGTCCATGAGTTCAACAACGACGAAGACTTAACCAAACAAGACCTCTGATGGTCCATGAGTTCAACAACAACAAAGACTTAACCAAACAAGACCTCTGACGGTCCATGAGTTCAATAACAACGAGGACTTAACCAAACAAGACCTCTGATGGTCCATGAGTTCAACAACGACGAAGACTTAACCAAACAAGACCTCTGATGGTCCATGAGTTCAACAACGACGAAGACTTAACCAAACAAGACCTCTGATGGTCCATGAGTTCAACAACGACGAAGACTTAACCAAACAAGACCTCTGACTGTCGATGAGTTCAACAACTTGTCATGTAACTTGTCTTGTTTTTGTGGACCCCAGGAAGAGCAGCTTCTGCCAAAGCTAATGGGGATCCCAATAACCAAATAGTAAACAACTATTATGAGAATGATTATTGAAAGACCCCTAAATAACTCAACTACAGTATATTCATAGTCACTCTCAAAGTCATTCAAAAGGACGAGGAGGAGTAGTAGGAAGGATCGGAGGACCAATGCGCAGCGTGGTAAAAGTGTCCATAATATTTAATAAGGATCATGAACACTGAACAAAAGAATAAACGACAACGTGACTGAACTAAACCGAAACCGTAGCGTGTGGACCAAACACTGACACGGAAAACAAACACCCACAACTCCAAAGAGAAACCAGGCTACCTAAGTCAGAGCATCAAGAGTCACTGCATCTCAGTGCTAGAGGCGTCACTACAGACCCTGGTTCAATTCCAGGCTGTATCACAGTGGTCTAAGGTACTGCATCTCAGGGCTAGAGGCGTCACTACAGACCCTTGTTCAATTCCAGGCTGTATCACAGCGGTCTAAGTCACTACTTCTCAGTGCTAGAGGCGTCACTACAGACCCTGGTGCAATTCCAGGCTGTATCACAGTGGTCTAAGGCACTGCTTCTCAGTGCTAGAGGAGTCACTACAGACCCCGGTTCCATTCCAGGCTGTATCACAACCAGCTGTGATCATGAGTCCCATAGGTCTGGCCGTGGGTAGGCCGTCATTGTAAAATAAGAATTTGTTCTAAACTGACTTGCCTAGTTTAAAAAAAACTGAGGCCTAACACTGTCTACCCATAAACCACCTGGGTTCAAATACTATTTAAAATCATTGAGCTGAACAACAGAATAGTTACAAAAAAAGGCAAACCCTGTCGAACTAGCACTCCAGGCAGGCTAGATTAAACGCTCAAAGGTATTTGACAGATATCAAATCATGTTTGAACCCAGGTCTTATTGAGAAGAAGATGTTTGATGTGTTTATTAGTGATGTAGTGAGGGTGTCAGCTGGTGGCCTACAAAAGCCCAGGGAGACATAAAGCATAAAGACTGCCTTGTTGACTCACCACATCAGACTTTGGTGTCATGTGAAGAGAACCAGTAGGGATACGCTAGGGAAATACCCAGAGTCATTGTCTCAGGGTGTTAGAGAATACCCAGAGTGGTTGTCTCAGGGTGTTAGAGAATACCCAGAGTGGTTGTCTCAGGGGTGTTAGAGAATACCCAGAGTGGTTGTCTCAGGGTGTTAGAGAATACCCAGAGTAGTTGTCTCAGGGTGTTAGAGAATACCCAGAGTGGTTGTCTCAGGGTGTTGGAGAATACCCAGAGTGGTTCTCTCAGGGTGTTAGAGAATACCCAGAGTGGTTGTCTCGGTGTGTTGGAGAATACCCAGAGTGGTTGTTTCAGGGTGTTAGAGAATACCCAGAGTGGTTGTCTCAGGGTGTTGGAAAATACCCAGAGGGGTTGTTTCAGGGTGTTAGAGAATACCCAGAGTGGTTGTCTCAGGGTGTTAGAGAATACCCAGAGAGGTTGTCTCAGGGTGTTAGAGAATACCCAGAGTGGTTGTCTCCGGGTGTTAGAGAATACCCAAAGTGGTGGTCTCAGGGTGTTAGAGAATACCCAGAGTGGTTGTCTCAGGGTGTTAGAGAATACCCAGAGTGGTTGTCTCAGGGTGTTAGAGAATACCCAGAGTGGTTGTCTCAGGGTGTTAGAGAATACCCAGAGTGGTTGTCTCAGGGTGTTAGAGAATACCCAGAGTCATTGTCTCAGGGTGTTAGAGAATACCCAGAGTGGTTGTCTCAGGGTGTTAGAGAATACCCAGAGTGGTTGTCTCAGGGTGTTAGAGAATACCCAGAGAGGTTGTCTCAGGGTGTTAGAGAATACCCAGAGTGGTTGTCTCCGGGTGTTAGAGAATACCCAAAGTGGTGGTCTCAGGGTGTTAGAGAATACCCAGAGTGGTTGTCTCAGGGTGTTAGAGAATACCCAGAGTGGTTGTCTCCGGGTGTTAGAGAATACCCAAAGTGGTGGTCTCAGGGTGTTAGAGAATACCCAGAGTGGTTGTCTCAGGGTGTTAGAGAATACCCAGAGTGGTTGTCTCAGGGTGTTAGAGAATACCCAGAGTCATTGTCTCAGGGTGTTAGAGAATACCCAGAGTGGTTGTCTCAGGGTGTTAGAGAATACCCAGAGTGGTTGTCTCAGGGTGTTACAGAATACCCAGAGTGGTTGTCTCATGGTGTTAGAGAATACCCAGAGTGGTTGTCTCAGGGTGTTAGAGAATACCCAGAGTGGTTGTCTCAGGGTGTTGGAGAATACCCAGAGTGGTTGTCTCAGGGTGTTAGAGAATACCCAGAGTGGTAGTGTTGACCTTTAGAGGGCAGATTGGTTGACCTTTAAGGGGCAGTAGTGTTGACCTTTAAGGGGCAGTAGTGTTGAACTTTAAGGGGCAGTAGTGTTGACCTTTAAGGGGCAGTAGTGTTGACCTTTAAGGGGCAGTAGTGTTGACCTTTAAAGGGCAGTAAGTGTTGACCGTATGGCTCCGATCCAGACTAGTGCGTTAGGCAGTGTGAGTGTGTTTATGAATGCCAAAGGAGATATCACCTAGAGGCCGCCATTTAGTGGAGATATCACCTAGAGGCCGCCATTTAGTGGTGATATCACCTAGAGGCTGCCATTTAGTGGAGATATCACCTAGAGGCTGCCATTTAGTGGAGATATCACCTAGAGGCTGCCATTTAGTGGAGATATCACCTAGTATATGATATAATGAATCATGTCAGTGTGTTTATGCATGCCAAAGGAGATATCACCTAGAGGCTGCCATTTAGTGGTGATATCACCTAGAGGATGCCATTTAGTGGAGATATCACCTAGAGGCTGCCATTTAGTGGTGATATCACCTAGAGGCTGCCATTTAGTGGAGATATCACATAGAGGCTGCCATTTAGTGGAGATATCACCTAGAGGCTGCCATTTAGTGGAGATATCACCTAGAGGCTACCATTTAGTGGTGATATCACCTAGAGGCTGCCATTTAGTGGTGATATCACCTAGAGGCTGCCATTTAGTGGAGATATCCCCTAGAGGCTGCCATTTAGTGGAGATATCACCTAGAGGCTACCATTTAGTGGAGATATCCCCTAGTATATGATGTTATGAATCATCACAGTGTGTTTATGAATGCCAAAGGAGATATCCCCTAGTATATGATGTTATGAATCATCACAGTGTGTTTATGAATGCCAAAGGAATGCCCTAGTTTTTTTTATTTTTTATTTTTTTTATTTTTTATTTTACCTTTATTTAACTAGGCAAGTCAGTTAAGAACAAATTCTTATTTTCAATGACGGCCTGGGTGGGTTAACTGCCTGTTCAGGGGCAGAACGACAGATTTGTACCTTGTCAGCTCAGGGGTTTGAACTCGCAACCTTCCGGTTACTAGTCCAACACTCTAACCACTAGGCTACCCTGCCCCATATCATCCCGTATCATCACAGTGTGTTTATGAATGCCAAAGGAGATAACCCCTAGTATATGATGTAATGTATCATCACAGTGTGTTTATGAATGCCAAAGGAGATATCCCCTAGTATATGATGTTATGGATCATCACAGTGTGTTTATGAATCCTAAAGGAGATATCACCTAGAGGCCCCCATTTAGTGGAGATATCCCCTAGTATATGATGTTATGGATCATCACAGTGTGTTTATGAATGCCAAAGGAGATATCACCTAGAGGCCACCATTTAGTGGAGATATCCCCTAGTATATGATGTTATGTATCATCACAGTGTGTTTATGAATGCCAAAGGAGATATCCCCTAGTATATGATGTAATGTATCATCACAGTGTGTTTATGAATGCCAAAGGAGATATCACCTAGAGGCCACCATTTAGTGGAGATATCCCCTAGTATATGATGTTATGTATCATCACAGTGTGTTTATGAATGCCAAAGGAGATATCCCCTAGTATATGATGTAATGTATCATCACAGTGTGTTTATGAATGCCAAAGGAGATATCACCTAGAGGGTGCCATTTAGTGGAGATATCCCCTAGTATATGATGTTATGTATCATCACAGTGTGTTTATGAATGCCAAAGGAGATATCCCCTAGAGGCTGCCATTTAGTGGAGATATCCCCTAGTATATGATGTTATGTATCATCGTCATTTAAAATGTCAGTTCAGAGACCATTTTTATTTTCTATGACACAAAATAATAACTTTTTTTTATTTCATTTTCATTCATAAGATACAATAAATTACTATTTGCACTGATTTCTTTAACTTACCTAGAGAGAGTGTTTGACTTTCAAAATAATGGCTATACCAATTGATTACCATTGTTTTTAATAAAAAGCTGTTTCCCTATTATGGAATTTCCATGAAAAAATATATATATATTGTCAACTACAGGTATTTAAAAATATATATATATAATTCATTATGCGAGTTTCACATACTGAAGTCTTAAACCACGTAGCAGAAACAGTTAAACTCTGCCTCACAATTAGACTACTGTTAAGACTCTGGGCACATGATGAACATACGGATCCTGATTCACTATTTAAAATCAATAAACACAACTTTAAATGTCCACTTTTGATTTGAGTAATGTAAGTATTTTACATTCTGGTCTCTTTAAAAATATAAATATGTTCCCAGTTTTTTTTAAGATTAAAATTAATTAACAAAAAAAATGATCTTAGCCCAATTTTTTTTTAGACAATTATATTACCTTTTTAGAGATTGATTTGTCTTTTGACTTTCATTGAACGATAAATGTACACCCAACGTAACATCCATCTAACCTATCGGGGAAAAAATAAAATAAAAATAAAACACAACCAGAGTTAACATCAAGAAGAAAATACAACGAGAGTGTCCTATTGGCCGGTCTCACTGATGCATCCTGGGATGTATAGTCTGTGTTTGCGTGCTCATAAAATCAAGCCTTGCGGATATGAATTAGATACTGACTGTAGACTGGCAGAGAAAGGGGCCCCACCGTGAGAGGAGGGGGCCGTAGAGGGTTTTCTAGGAGTGTTTTAGGGACGCCGGTGAGCCCCGGCGCAGGCCGTCCGACGGCAGTAGCAGATGGAGCCGAACATTCGGGGGTAGCGGGTATCGCAGGGATCGCAGCAGGGCAGCGTGTTACCCAGACAGGACTGCTGGTGGGGGATACAGCGACGGGGAGAACGCATGGCCCTGCTCTGCAGCTGCATCACCTCAGCAACATCCTGGTAGATGGACAGACGAGACAGAACACAGACAGGACTGATGTTAGACAGTGGAGGGAGGGAGGGAGGGAGGGAGGGAGGGGACCCAGAACACAGACAGGACCGATGTTACACAGTGGAGGGAGGGAGGGGACCCGGTTGGAGGTCGAGTGGAGAGTCTAGTGCTAGGGACGTCCGTGCCGGCCTGTGCAGGCTAATACGGCAGCAGTAGCAGAACGCGCTGAAGAAGAGGTACTAGCAGGTTTCTACAGCAGGGCAGCGTGTTGCCCAGACAGGACTGCTGGTGAGGGATACAGCGACGGGGAGAACTCATGGCTCTGCTCCCACAGCTGCACAGCCTCAACCTCACAGACAGGACTGTTGGTGAGGGGATACAGCGACGGGGAGAACTCATGGCTCTGCTCCCACAGCTGCACAGCCTCAACCTCAGCCTGGTGGTTGAACAGACAAGACATAACCCAGACAGGACTGCTGGTGAGGGGATACAGCGACGGGGAGAACTCATGGCTCTGCTCCCACAGCTGCACAGCCTCAACCTCAGCCTGGTGGAATGTATGACCCAGTCAGTTGGCCTGGTCCGAACCAGAAGGAGCCAGAGGGCAGGAGCCTCTGTTTCTATAGCGTGAGGCAGCTTGATGTTGCTTTGATGTACAAGTACAGCCCCTGGACAGAATGTTAGACAGTAGACACCACACATACAGACAGACAGATGGACACACACACACACACACACACGTTTGTTTTACTATCCTTGTGGGGACCAAACAACTGATTCCCATTCAAAATCCATTTTTCCCAAACTCTTAACGTAACCTTAACCTTAACCCCTAACTCCTATCCCTAAACCTTAACCCATAGCTCCTAACTCCTAACCCTTAACTCCTAACCCTTAACTCCTACCTTCTAACCCCTAACCCCTAACTCCTAAGCTTAACTCCTAACCCTAACCCTAACCT
>NC_048570.1:98508081-98568081 GCF_013265735.2 Oncorhynchus mykiss | reverse complement strand
GCCTTGTATATAAGCATGCTCTAGTCCAAAGGGAGGAAAAGTACGGCCCACGGACCGTAACCGGCCCACCGGGCACTTCAATGCGAGACATAATTATAATTTTTTTTAAATGTACCCCTTTTAACACAATGCCCACTTAAGCCGGAAGCACCACTTAAGGAGCCGTACACCGTACACCGTACACCTGGCGACAGTGTCAGAGCCACTAGACCGTGATGTGACAAGGAAATCTCGGCCTGCCAAACCCTCTCCTAACTCGGACGAAGCTGGGCCATTTGTGCGCCGCCTCATAGGTCTCCCAGTCATGGCCAACTGTGACAGGCTGGGATCGAACCCGGATCTTTAGTAACGCCTCAAGCACTGCGATGCCTTAGACCACTGCGCCACTCGGGAAGCCTAGTGTCTATAGTTTCCAAATCATTATGGACAGGTTAGTGTCTATAGTTTCTCCATCATTATGGACAGGTTAGTGTCTATAGTTTCTACATCATTATGGACAGGTTAGTGTCTATAGTTCCTCCATCATTATGGACAGGTTAGTGTCTATAGTTTCTACATCATTATGGACAGGTTAGTGTCTATAGTTCCTCCATCATTATGGACAGGTTAGTGTCTATAGTTTCTACATCATTATGGACAGGTTAGTGTCTATAGTTTCTACATCATTATGGACAGGTTAATGTCTATAGTTCCTCCATCATTATGGACAGGTTAGTGTCTATAGTTCCTCCATCATTATGGACAGGTTAATGTCTATAGTTCCTCCATCATTATGGACAGGTTAGTGTCTATAGTTTCTACATCATTATGGACAGGTTAGTGTCTATAGTTTCTACATCATTATGGACAGGTTAGTGTCTATAGTTTCTCCATCATTATGGACAGGTTAATGTCTATAGTTCCTCCATCATTATGGACAGGTTAGTGTCTATAGTTTCTCCATCATTATGGACAGGTTAATGTCTATAGTTCCTCCATCATTATGGACAGGTTAGTGTCTATAGTTTCTACATCATTATGGACAGGTTAGTGTCTATAGTTTCTACATCATTATGGACAGGTTAGTGTCTATAGTTTCTCCATCATTATGGACAGGTTAGTGTCTATAGTTTCTACATCATTATGGACAGGTTAGTGTCTATAGTTTCTACATCATTATGGACAGGTTAGTGTCTATAGTTTCTACATCATTATGGACAGGTTAGTGTCTATAGTTTCTCCATCATTATGGACAGGTTAGTGTCTATAGTTTCTACATCATTATGGACAGGTTAGTGTCTATAGTTTCTACATCATTATGGACAGGTTAGTGTCTATAGTTTCTACATCATTATGGACAGGTTAGTGTCTATAGTTTCTCCATAAATCATTATGGACAGGTTAGTGTCTATAGTTCCTCCATCATTATGGACAGGTTAGTGTCTATAGTTTCTACATCATTATGGACAGGTTAGTGTCTATAGTTTCTCCATCATTATGGACAGGTTAGTGTCTATAGTTTCTACATCATTATGGACAGGTTAGTGTCTATAGTTTCTCCATCATTATGGACAGGTTAGTGTCTATAGTTTCTCCATCATTATGGACAGGTTAGTGTCTATAGTTCCTCCATCATTATGGACAGGTTAGTGTCTATAGTTTCTCCATCATTATGGACAGGTTAGTGTCTATAGTTTCTACATCATTATGGACAGGTTAGTGTCTATAGTTTCTCCATCATTATGGACAGGTTAGTGTCTATAGTTTCTCCATCATTATGGACAGGTTAGTGTCTATAGTTTCTCCATCATTATGGACAGGTTAGTGTCTATAGTTTCTACATCATTATGGACAGGTTAATGTCTATAGTTTCTACATCATTATGGACAGGTTAGTGTCTATAGTTTCTACATCATTATGGACAGGTTAGTGTCTATAGTTCCTCCATCATTATGGACAGGTTAGTGTCTATAGTTTCTACATCATTATGGACAGGTTAGTGTCTATAGTTTCTACATCATTATGGACAGGTTAGTGTCTATAGTTCCTCCATCATTATGGACAGGTTAGTGTCTATAGTTTCTACATCATTATGGACAGGTTAGTGTCTATAGTTTCTACATCATTATGGACAGGTTAGTGTCTATAGTTTCTCCATAAATCATTATGGACAGGTTAGTGTCTATAGTTTCTCCATCATTATGGACAGGTTAGTGTCTATAGTTTCTCCATAAATCATTATGGACAGGTTAGTGTCTATAGTTTCCACATCATTATGGACAGGTTAATGTCTATAGTTCCTCCATCATTATGGACAGGTTAGTGTCTATAGTTTCTCCATCATTATGGACAGGTTAGTGTCTATAGTTTCTACATCATTATGGACAGGTTAGTGTCTATAGTTTCTCCATCATTATGGACAGGTTAATGTCTATAGTTTCTACATCATTATGGACAGGTTAATGTCTATAGTTTCTACATCATTATGGACAGGTTAGTGTCTATAGTTTCTCCATCATTATGGACAGGTTAATGTCTATAGTTTCTCCATCATTATGGACAGGTTAATGTCTATAGTTTCTACATCATTATGGACAGGTTAATGTCTATAGTTTCTCCATCATTATGGACAGGTTAGTGTCTATAGTTTCTACATCATTATGGACAGGTTAGTGTCTATAGTTTCTCCATCATTATGGACAGGTTAATGTCTATAGTTTCTACATCATTATGGACAGGTTAGTGTCTATAGTTTCTCCATCATTATGGACAGGTTAGTGTCTATAGTTTCTCCATCATTATGGACAGGTTAGTGTCTATAGTTTCTCCATCATTATGGACAGGTTAGTGTCTATAGTTTCTACATCATTATGGACAGGTTAGTGTCTATAGTTTCTACATCATTATGGACAGGTTAGTGTCTATAGTTTCTACATCATTATGGACAGGTTAGTGTCTATAGTTTCTACATCATTATGGACAGGTTAGTGTCTATAGTTCCTCCATCATTATCATTATATTATGTATAATATATAGATGTGTACTATGTATAATATATACATGTGTACTATGCATAATACTATGCATAATATGTGTACTATGTATAATATGTAGATGTGTATAATGCATAATATATAGCCTAATAAATGGGAAATACAAGAATCCTCTCATCCAAATGATGTTGTATTAAATCCATTGCTTCAACATCCATGAAACTCCTAATAGCCCCTTCCAGGTAACGAACAGGAAGTACACCCTTACCATGTTCAATATAATGGCAAATACGTTGACCTTTTACATGCTTCTGATTGGTGAACGTCACAAATGTACTGTTCCCAGAAGTGTTCTTCATTGACGTGGTTATTTACAAGGCTTCAATCAAGTCCTCAGTCAAAAAACAAGGGACTGCAGCACAAACGGAGCCCCTATTTCATACGAAGTGCACTACCTATGACCAGTCAAACGTAGTGCACTACTACCTATGACCAGTCAAATGAAGTGCACTACCTATGACCAGTCAAACGTAGTGCACTACTACCTATGACCAGTCAAATGTAGTGCACTCCTACCTATGACCAGTCAAATGTAGTGCACTACTACCTATGACCAGTCAAACGTAGTGCACTTCTACCTATGACCAGTCAAATGTAGTGCACTAAAACAGGGAATAGGCTTCCATTTGGGATTCCGCTTTTGTTTTTGGGGATTGTTGACTTGACCTCCCTCTGTGTGTACGTCCTTTTAGTCTTGCCTTAATGTGCACATAACAAAAACCCTTCATGGGACACAGGAAACATAATAGTTTTCTATGTCAACATGGTTCATGTGTGAGCGTTTCAACTAGTCGGCTGCTCAATGGAAGAACCTGAAAGTAGAGTCACTCTCCTCTTTAATACGATGTCCTCACACATCCTCTTTAATGGAGGTACAGTGGGCTCCAAAATGACTGGCACTATGCACAAACAATACTTTAGAACAAATAGAAACAATATAATTATGGAGATAAACTCAAAATACCAACATGTGAGAAATACCGTATTTTATTCATGTTTAAATGGAACTAACCAATAAAACATACAATTATTTAATTAATGCAAAATACATTTCACCAAAATCAAGGTTTCATAATTATTGGCACTCCTCCATATTTCACCGTGGGTATGAGGTGCCTCTACTTGTATGCATCTCTGTTTCACCGTGGGTATGAGGTGCCTCTCGTTGTATGCATCTCTGTTTCACCGTGGGTATGAGGTGCCTCTCCTTGTATGCATCTCTGTTTCACCGTGGGTATGAGGTGCCTCTCCTTGTATGCATCTCTGTTTCACCGTGGGTATGAGGTGCCTCTCGTTGTATGCATCTCTGTTTCACCGTGGGTATGAGGTGCCTCTACTTGTATGCATCTCTGTTTCACCGTGGGTATGAGGTGCCTCTCGTTGTATGCATCTCTGTTTCACCGTGGGTATGAGGTGCCTCTCGTTGTATGCATCTCTGTTTCACCGTGGGTATGAGGTGTCTCTCCTTGTACGCATCTCTGTTTCACCGTGGGTATGAGGTGCCTCTCGTTGTATGCATCTCTGTTTCACCGTGGGTATGAGGTGCCTCTCGTTGTATGCATCTCTGTTTCACCGTGGGTATGAGGTGCCTCTCCTTGTATGCATCTCTGTTTCACCGTGGGTATGAGGTGCCTCTCCTTGTATGCATCTCTGTTTCACCGTGGGCATGAGGTGCCTCTCCTTGTATGCATCTCTGTTTCACCGTGGGTATGAGGTGCCTCTCCTTGTATGCATCTCTGTTTCACCGTGGGTATGAGGTGCCTCTCCTTGTATGCATCTCTGTTTCACCGTGGGTATGAGGTGCCTCTCCTTGTATGCATCTCTGTTTCACCGTGGGTATGAGGTGCCTCTCCTTGTATGCATCTCTGTTTCACCGTGGGTATGAGGTGCCTCTCCTTGTATGCATCTCTGTTTCACCGTGGGTATGAGGGGCCTCTCCTTGTATGCATCTCTGTTTCACCGTGGATATGAGGTGCCTCTCCTTGTATGCATCTCTGTTTCACCGTGGGTATGAGGTGCCTCTCGTTGTATGCATCTCTGTTTCACCGTGGGTATGAGGTGCCTCTCCTTGTATGCATCTCTGTTTCACCGTGGGTATGAGGTGCCTCTCCTTGTATGCATCTCTGTTTCACCGTGGGTATGAGGTGCCTCTCCTTGTATGCATCTCTGTTTCGACGCCGAACATGCCGATGCTGTATCTGACCAGAGCACCTTCTTCCAATCATAATTTAAATGACGTTTGGTAAACTCCAAGCGCTTTGCGTCTGTGTCTTAGGGTCAGAAAGGGCTTTCTTCTGGCAACCCTTCCAAAGAGCCTGTAGTTGTGGAGGTGGAGTCTGATGGTGCTTTCTTCTGGCAACCCTTCCAAAGAGCCTGTGGTTGTGGAGGTGGAGTCTGATGGTGCTTTCTTCTGGCAACCCTTCCAAAGAGCCTGTAGTTGTGGAGGTGGAGTCTGATGGTGCTTTCTTCTGGCAACCCTTCTAAAGAGCCTGTAGTTGTGGAGGTGGAGTCTGATGGTGCTTTCTTCTGGCAACCCTTCTAAAGAGCCTGTAGTTGTGGAGGTGGAGTCTGATGGTGCTTTCTTCTGGCAACCCTTCTAAAGAGCCTGTAGTTGTGGAGGTGGAGTCTGATGGTGCTTTCTTCTGGAAACCCTTCTAAAGAGCCTGTGGTTGTGGAGGTGGAGTCTGATGGTGCTTTCTTCTGGCAACCCTTCTAAAGAGCCTGTAGTTGTGGAGGTGGAGTCTGATGGTGCTTTCTTCTGGAAACCCTTCTAAAGAGCCTGTAGTTGTGGAGGTGGAGTCTGATGGTGCTTTCTTCTGGAAACCCTTCAACAGGGTTGAAGTGGGCTGTTTTGCAAGGAGGAATGGGAAAAAATGTCAGTCTCTCGATGTGCAAAACTGATAGAGACATACCCCAAGCGACTTACAGCTGTAATCGCAGCAAAAGGTGGCGCTACAAAGTATTAACTTAAGGGGGCTGAATAATTTTGCATGCCCAATTTTTCAGTTTTTGATTTGTTAAAAAAGTTTGAAATATCCAATAAATGTCGTTCCACTTCATGATTGTGTCCCACTTGTTGTTGATTCTTCACAAAAAAATACAGTTTTATATCTTTATGTTTGAAGCCTGAAATGTGGCAAAAGGTCGCAAAGTTCAATGGGGCCGAATACTTTCGCAAGGCACTGTATATAGACACATTACCCAACCCCTCCTATAGACACATTACCCAACCCCTCCTATAGACACATTACCCAACCCCTCCTATAGACACATTACCCAACCCCTCCTATAGACACATTACCCAACCCCTCCTATAGACACATTACCCAACCCCTCCTATAGACACATTACCCAACCCCTCCTATATAGACACATTACCCAACCCCTCCTATAGACACATTACCCAACCCCTCCTATAGACACATTACCCAACCCCTCCTAAATAGACACATTACTCAGAAACACAATATGTTGTAGAAGCTGGATCCTCATTAATAAGTAGCTGATTACAGTTGGCTTGTTTAGCACTTAATGTGAAGGGAAATACCCAGAAGTCATTGTTTTTTCATTCCTTTGACCTCACGGTAACTAATGACTCTCAACATAGTTGTTCAGTGCTTCACAGAGCTGGCTTTGACGTCTGATTCCATGAACCGTTTTGTACTGGGGGGAGGTTTGTTCATGTAAGCAAATATAGTTTGTTTTTAACGTGTCACTTATCTCGATGATTGTTTATAGTATTTTGTAATAATGCATAACAATTCTGAGTCGGCCGAAAAGGGTAAGTACAGAATCTTTTGCACAGGTCTATGTGTAACAATCTTTTATAAAATAATGAATACTGCTCTATTTTATTTTATTAGGTAAATAGGAAGTACCAAGTAAACCTGTTGTTATTATGATTCAATATATTTCTCAGTAAATGTTTTGAAAAACATCAAATTTGAGTACAAATCCATTTGTGGATCTGGTCACTTTGTGGTCTAATGTATGTAGTAGCTCATTCGGATGTAATATACTCAGAATGGGGACTGATAAGGGAGAGGCTTGATTCATTTCCTGGAATTGGTGAGTCGCCAAAACCTTTGCAAATACATCTCACAACGCATCTTGTTGAACTCTGCATTGCTTTTAGGGCATATTTTAATTTAATAGATTTTTAAAAATGTTATTTCTATAATGTTTCATAGAACATTTTTAATGGGAATTCCTGGCCGTGGTTATTTATGGTGGTTAGCGTAAGTCAGTACGGAAGTGACACAAGAAAGCAATGAAGCATCAACTTGGATGACGGCATACAGTAGGTCAACCAGTGGGAGGGGGGGGGGGGGGGGGCTGGAGGTCTAGGTCTGGGTCTAATGAGCATCAGCATGGGGGGGGGGGGGGGGGGGGGGGGGAGCTGGAGGACTAGGTCTGGGTCTAATGAGCATCAGCATGGGGTGGGGGGTTGGGGCCTGGAGGTCTAGGTCTGGGTCTAATGAGCATCAGCATGGGGTGGGGGGGGGTGGGGGGGGGGCTGGAGGCCTAGGTCTGGGTCTAATGAGCATCAACATGGGGTGGGGGGGGGGGGGGTGGCTGGAGGCCTAGGTCTGGGTCTAATGAGCATCATCATGGGGTGGGGGGGGGCTGGAGGCCTAGGTCTGGGTCTAATGAGCATCAGCATGGGGTGGGGGGGGCTGGAGGCCTAGGTCTGGGTCTAATGAGCATCAGCATGGGGGGGGGGGGGGGGGCTGGAGGCCTAGGTCTGGGTCTAATGAGCATCAGCATGGGGTGGGGGGGGGGGCTAGAGGCCTAGGTCTGGGTCTAATGAGCATCAACATGGGGTGGGGGGGGGGGGGGGGCTAGAGGCCTAGGTCTGGGTCTAATGAGCATCAACATGGGGGGGGGGGAGGTTCTGCTCAGTGGAAAGGCCTACAGTAGAACTATGCATTAACATGGGGGGGGGAGGTTCTGCTCAGTGGAAAGGCCTACAGTAGGACTATGCATTAACATGGGGTGGTGGGGGGGGGGTTCTGCTCAGTGGAAAGGCCTACAGTAGAACTATGCATTAACATGGGGTGGGGGGTGGGGGGGGGGGGGGGGGGTTCTGCTCAGTGGAAAGGCCTACAGTAGAACTATGCATTAACATGGGGTGGGGGGGGGGAGGTTCTGCTTAGTGGAAAGGCCTACAGTAGAACTATGCATTAACATGGGGTGGGGGGGGGGAGGTTCTGCTCAGTGGAAAGGCCTACAGTAGAACTATGCATTAACATGGGGTGGGGGGGGGGAGGTTCTGCTTAGTGGAAAGGCCTACAGTAGAACTATGCATTAACATGGGGTGGGGGGGGGGGGTTCTGCTCAGTGGAAAGGCCTACAGTAGAACTATGCATTAACATGGGGTGGGGGGGGGGGGAGGTTCTGCTCAGTGGAAAGGCCTACAGTAGAACTATGCATTAACATGGGGTGGGGGGGGGGGTTCTGCTCAGTGGAAAGGCCTACAGTAGAACTATGCATTAACATGGGGTGGGGGGGGGGGTTCTGCTCAGTGGAAAGGCCTACAGTAGAACTATGCATTAACATGGGGTGGTGGGGGGGGGGTTCTGCTCAGTGGAAAGGCCTACAGTAGAACTATGCATTAACATGGGGTGGGGGGGGGGTTCTGCTCAGTGGAAAGGCCTACAGTAGAACTATGCATTAACATGGGGTGGGGGGGGGGGGGGTCTGCTCAGTGGAAAGGCCTACAGTAGAACTATGCATTAACATGGGGTGGGGGGGGGGGTTCTGCTCAGTGGAAAGGCCTACAGTAGAACTATGCATTAACATGGGGTGGGGGGGGGGGGGGGGGTCTGCTCAGTGGAAAGGCCTACAGTAGAACTATGCATTAACATGGGGTGGGGGGGGGGGGGGGGTCTGCTCAGTGGAAAGGCCTACAGTAGAACTATGCATTAACATGGGGTGGGGGGGGGGGGGGGGTCTGCTCAGTGGAAAGGCCTACAGTAGAACTATGCATTAACATGGGGTGGGGGGGGGGGGGGGGGTCTGCTCAGTGGAAAGGCCTACAGTAGAACTATGCATTAACATGGGGTGGGGGGGGGGGGGTTCTGCTCAGTGGAAAGGCCTACAGTAGAACTATGCATTAACATTTCCATGTTGAGAAATATTCAACAAAATGCTATGATTCTAATGGAGATACTTAAAGGCCCAGTGCATTAAAAAAAAAACAGTGTTTTATACAGTAGGTCCACACTATGAAGACCTCAGAGTCCGAGCCTCGCCCCGATGGTCACGCAGAGAATGATTCTAGCTCCGATGGGAGTGACATCTTTTGAAGAAAATTGAATTCCTTCCTTTTGGCTGATCCATATGCAGTATTTTTTCTTCCAGAGGGAGCAGGTACTATGAGTCACGTCCCTCGGGACAAGACCTGTGACTCCAGAGCAGGTACTATGAGTCACATCCCTCGGGACAAGACCTGTGACTCCGGACCACGGCGCCTCTGAAAGGAGCACTGGGGTGGTGATAAAGAGATGCTGGCAACGAGGCCCTTTATCTACTGACCCAGAGTCAGATGAAGCCCTTAATCTACTGACCCAGAGTCAGATGAGGCCCTTTATCTACTGACCCAGAGTCAGGTGAGGCCCTTTATCTACTGACCCAGAGTCAGATGAGGCCCTTTATCTACTGACCCAGAGTCAGATGAGGTCCTTTATCTAATGACCCAGAGTCAGAGTTCCTTTATCTACTGACCCAGAGTCAGATGAGGCCCTTAATCTACTGACCCAGAGTCAGATGAGGCCCTTAATCTACTGACCCAGAGTCAGATGAGGCCCTTTATCTACTGACCCAGAGTCAGATGAGGCCCTTTATCTACTGACCCAGAGTCAGATGAGGCCCTTTATCTACTGACCCAGAGTCAGATGAGGACCTTTATCTACTGACCCAGAGTCAGATGAGGCCCTTTATCTAATGACCCAGAGTCAGATGAGGCCCTTTATCTACTGACCCAGAGTCAGATGAGGCCCTTTATCTACTGACCCAGAGTCAGATGAGGACCTTTATCTACTGACCCAGAGTCAGATGAGGTCCTTTATCTAATGACCCAGAGTCAGAGTTCCTTCATCTACTGACCCAGAGTCAGATGAGGCCCTTAATCTACTGACCCAGAGTCAGATGAGGCCCTTAATCTACTGACCCAGAGTCAGATGAGGCCCTTTATCTACTGACCCAGAGTCAGATGAGGCCCTTTATCTACTGACCCAGAGTCAGATGAAGCCCTTCATCTACTGACCCAGAGTCAGATGAGGCCCTTTATCTACTGACCCAGAGTCAGATGAGGCCCTTTATCTACTGACCCAGAGTCAGATGAGGCCCTTTATCTAATGACCCAGAGTCAGATGAGGCCCTTTATCTACTGACCCAGAGTCAGATGAGGCCCTTTATCTACTGACCCAGAGTCAGATGAGGCCCTTAATCTACTGACCCAGAGTCAGATGAGGCCCTTTATCTACTGACCCAGAGTCAGATGAAGCCCTTTATCTACTGACCCAGAGTCAGATGAGGCCCTTTATCTACTGACCCAGAGTCAGATGAGGCCCTTTATCTACTGACCCAGAGTCAGATGAGGCCCTTTATCTACTGACCCAGAGTCAGATTAACTCGTGGATACAATTTTCATGTTTCTGTGTCCAGTACGAAGGAAGTTAGAGATAGTTTCGCGATCCAATGCTAACTAGCGTTAGCGCAGAGACCGGAGTCTATGTGTTTCTGTTAGCATGCTTTTCAACGCTAGCAGATACCCATAGACTTCCAGTCATAGAAGTCACGTACTTGTTCCCGACACTACAGGACAGAAGTTGGCAGATCGGCGGTATCGACTTCAGACGAGATCGGTGACAGGTCGTAGAGCAAAACAGAGAACAACGTGGTGTTTGTGAGTCTCGTCCACGGAGGGGTAAATAATAGTTTACCGTTCGGACAAACCGTTTCGGACGCTACAGAAGTTTTTGTGAGAAGACCGATTTTCCTGGTCTGACAAACACCACTGAAGTTCTGCCACCTTCAGTCGCAGACTCGGAAGGCCGACGTGTGGTGGACGTGATGGATTGTGATGCAGCCCATGCAGATATCTCTAGCTTTAACAGACAGATTTTTATGGTGAATTCTTTTGTATTTATTACTATGCTAATTAGATTGTGTTGTTACCATGCTGTGTTGTCATGTGTTGCTGCCATGCTATGTTGTTGTCTTAGGTCTCTCTTGTCGTGATGTGTGTTTTGTCCTATATATATATATATATATATATATATATATATATATTTAAATTTAAAAAATGGTAACCCAGTCCCAGTCCCAGTCCCCGTCCCCACAGGAGGCCTTTTGCCTTTTGGTAGTCCGTTATTGTAAATAACAATTTGGTCTTAACTGACATGCCTAGTTAAAATAAAGGTTACATTTTTAAAAAATAAGGTCAATCTTTTCAAAAAAACAACTTATTTCAAGCTGTAGTCGAGCAAAATAACTGTTGTTCTCAGGTTCTCAGCATTCAGATAAACAACACTCAGGCTGGGTTCTATCCTCTAAGTGAGAACAAGAGAACTGAGTGCTCCTTTGTGTTCTTTACCTGGGTTCTGGAATAGAACTGAGTGCTCCTTGGTGTTCTTTACCTGGGTTCTGGAATAGAACTGAGTGCTCCTTGGTGTTCTTCACCTGTGTTCTGGAATAGAACTGAGTGCTCCTTGGTGTTCTTTACCTGTGTTCTGGAATAGAACTGAGTGCTCCTTGGTGTTCTTTACCTGGGTTCTGGAATAGAACTGAGTGCTCCTTTGTGTTCTTCACCTGGGTTCTGGAATAGAACTGAGTGCTCCTTGGTGTTCTTTACCTGGGTTCTGGAATAGAACGGAGTGCTCCTTGGTGTTCTTTACCTGTGTTCTGGAATAGAACTGAGTTCTCCTTGGTGTTCTTTACCTGGGTTCTGGAATAGAACGGAGTGCTCCTTTGTGTTCTTTACCTGGGTTCTGGAATAGAACTGAGTGTTCCTTGGTGTTCTTCACCTGGGTTCTGGAATAGAACTGAGTGCTCCTTGGTGTTCTTCACCTGGGTTCTGGAATATAACTGAGTGCTCCTTGGTGTTCTTTACCTGGGTTCTGGAATAGAACTGAGTGCTCCTTGGTGTTCTTTACCTGGGTTCTGGAATAGAACTGAGTGCTCCTTGGTGTTCTTCACCTGGGTTCTGGAATAGAACTGAGTGCTCCTTGGTGTTCTTTAACTGGGTTCTGGAATAGAACTGAGTGCTCCTTGGTGTTCTTTACCTGGGGTCTGGAATAGAACTGAGTGCTCCTCTGTGTTCTTTACCTGGCTTCTGGAATAGAACGGAGTGCTCCTTGGTGTTCTTTACCTGTGTTCTGGAATAGAACGGAGTGCTCCTTGGTGTTCTTTACCTGGGTTCTGGAATAGAACTGAGTGCTCCTTGGTGTTCTTTACCTGGGTTCTGGAATAGAACTGAGTGCTCCTTGGTGTTCTTTACCTGGGTTCTGGAATAGAACTGAGTGCTCCTTGGTGTTCTTTACCTGGGTTCTGGAATAGAACTGAGTGCTCCTTGGTGTTCTTTACCTGGGTTCTGGAATAGAACTGAGTGCTCCTTGGGTTCTATCTTCTAAGTGAGAACAAGCTGTTTCCCTGGCAGCTACATATGGCTGCTACTCAAAGAAACCATTGCTGCCAGTTGGAAAACATTTTAGAAACAATGACAACAGTGCCATGTTGATATGAGACTTGCTGTTGGAAAACCACATTAGTGTCTGACTTTCGGCTGTCGCAGATGCACCTCCTCCACACTCACTCCTCGACTCCTCGGCGGTTGCTTTCTCCTTACCACTCGTATGAAGATCTCACCTCAGTGGCTATTTCAGACAATCCCATAATAAAAATAACAAATATTGAATATGATGAGGAATTGAATTAATTTTCTATTGGCTGTATCTTGAAATTGAATACCAGTATCTCACATCTCAGTCAAAGTTGGTTTTTGAAATATCAAAATACTCTTTATTTTATATGGCAGTTGACAACCAACTTGAAGGTGCATTAGCGCCACCAGCTGGCCTGGAGTGTGCACCGTACCCATATAATCTCGTCTCCTTTTAAGGAAACAAAATAAATCATTAAATTCTACATGCCCCCTTAAAAGACTTTATCAGTGGTTCAGCTTGGCTCTTCAAACACAAATTGAAATACTTTCGATAGGAATTACATGGAGGACTTCAGCGCTGTCACCATCTAGTGGTTTTAATGTCTATGGGTAACACCCAGCACATCTAGAAGGGTATCTCACACTGAACCCCTCCGCTGAGATGACGTGGTTCCACTACATCACGATTTAAAATGTACAAGTTGGACCCGCTAGGGGCAAAATAGCTAGATTTACTAGTAAAACACCAAAATGTATAACTTCTGCAACAAACTGTCACAGCGCAGATCGGAATTGACGTGTTTCCACTACAACTAAGCCTAAGACACCTGGTGTGAACAGCTGCATGTCCCATTCTTTAGCATTTAGAACAATGGGGATGGGACATATTCTCTAACATTGAAAGGAAGCAAATCCTCTCTGTACTTTTCCAGGTACAACCTGCTCAAACCTCAGCATCACTGAGAGGCTTTCAGTCCTTTGACCCTTCTTTCCTACTGATCCACCTTTTGGCCTCAATCACTCTGCCTCCCTGTCTCATTTTCTTTACTGTCGTCTGTGGATAATGGGACACCGGGGGGGACTCCCCTCCACCTGGCATAAACACCAGGGAGGACTCCCCTCCACCTGGCATAAACACCAGGGAGGACTCCCCTCCACCTGGCATAAACACCGGGGAGGACTCCCCTCCACCTGGCATAAACACCAGGGAGGACTCCCCTCCACCTGGCATAAACACCAGGGATGACTCCCCTCCACCTGGCATAAACACCAGGGAGGACTCCCCTCCACCTGGCATAAACACCAGGGAGGACTCCCCTCCATCTGGCATAAGCACCAGGGAGGACTCCCCTCCACCTGGCATAAGCACCAGGGACGACTCCCCTCCACCTGGCATAAGCACCAGGGACGACTCCCCTCCACCTGGCATAAGCACCAGGGACGACTCCCCTCCACCTGGCATAAACACCAGGGAGGACTCCCCTCCACCTGGCATAAGCACCAGGGACATGGCTTTTAATCTGCTTCCCATTAAGATTTTCCATTTGCAGAATCTTACCTTTGCTGAGCCTGACTACCACAAAATATAAGTAATCTACCTTTTCCTGTCACGACTTCTGCCCAAAGTCGTTGCCTCTCCTTGTTCGGGCGGTGCTCGACGTTCGACGTCACCGGCCTTCTAGCCATCATTGATCCATTTTTTCATTTTCCATTGGTTTTGTCTTGTCTTCCTACACACCTGGTTTCAATCCCATTCATTACCTGTTGTGTATTTAACCCTCTGTTTCCCCTCATGTCTTTGTCAGAGATTGTTTTATTGTCAGTGTAGTGTTGTATAGGTGCGCGACGGGTCCTCGTATGTATGTATGTATGTATGTATGTATGTATGTATGTATGTATGTATGTATGTATGTATGTATGTATGTATGTATGTATGTATGTATGTATGTATGTATGTATGTATGTATGTATGTATGTATGTATGTATGCATGTATGTAGGTATGTATGTGTAACGGATGTGAAACGGCTAGCTTAGTTAGCGTGGGCGCTAAATAGCGTTTCAATCAGTGACGTCACTTGCTCTGAGATCTTGAAGTAGTGGTTCCCCTTTGCTCTGCAAGGGCCGCGGCTTTTGTGGAGCGATGGGTAACGATGCTTCGAGGGTGACTGTTGATGTGTGCAGAAGGTCCCTGGTTTGCGCCCGGGTATGGGCGAGGGGACGGTCTAAACTTATACTGTTACGTATGTATGTATGTATGTATGTATGTGCGTGTTTAGAGCATGTTAAAGTGGACTTATATTAATAGACTCCATTTACACTCCGTTTGACTCTCCTGCGCCTGACTTCCCTGCCACCTACACACATGACTCTGACATTTCCAATGAACCGAGCTAGTTAGACTTCACCTACCTCTTTCTCTACGGGAGTGGTTGGTCAGATAGGGTGTAAATGAGGCCCTGTGGTCTCATCAAACCACCATCACCACTTCCCACCAACACATCACTACTCTTGCGTCCTATCTCCTGCTTCCTATCTCCTGCTTCCGACCCTCTTTATGCTTTCTTCACTAGACGCTCCACTGCTTTCAGTATCATGATCTCTCTTCTTCCTGTGTCTTTCAGTATCATGATCTCTCTTCTTCCTGTGTCTTTCCAGTACTGACCATTCAGGTACTTGGGCCTCATCCTCCCCTCCATATCATCAGAACTGACAGCCATGTTGTTGGCATTCCAGCACAGCTGTTCCTTCTTCAACCCTTTTCTCCATTTCGTCCACACTACTTGCTGCCCTTTCCAACCTGAGCATGTTGTCAAGCCCTCTCCACAGCTCCTCCTCCTGGCACTTTCAAGACAACTGGGACCTAAAAAAAGAGGTAAAATCATGACGTCAGTGCCCAATGTCCTTCAAAACGATTTTTCCCAGTTGGAGCTCGCTTATTCCCGAGTTCCCAGTAATCTTGAACGCGGCTGAAGTCGGATATTTCCGAGTTCCCAGTTGATGTGAACGCGTCATTAGGTCTTGCGCTCAACGTTATCGAAAGCAGATGTTGAGTCACATGATATCGGTGGCGAGTGATCACGTGTCTTTTTTTACAGCCGGGTAATCTGTAGCTCAGCCCTGTCTAGAATTTATTTTCCTCCTAAAACGGTTGTATTTCATCAATATACGGATATATTTTGAGGCCTCAATATGCCTATATTCTCGGAGCTGTATTTTAATGTGGATAATGGTTACTTGGAAGGGTTGGTCAGGGGTTTTAAGGCTGGAATTCTTTCACAGGGAGACTATCTAAATCTCGTCCAGTGTGAAACCCTGGAAGGTGAGTCGAAGCTAACGTTAGCGTGCTAGCTAACCAGCTGGTCATCTGGCTAACTATGTTGTCAAATGTACACAGTGGCTCTTCAAATGGTATTGTTAACGTTTAATAAACGTTACTGGATTTTAAAAAACATGTGGCGTTTCCACTCTAGCCAGCTATAACAGTAGGTTACTAACTAATATCTCATGATGGGTCCTTGTATTATCAATTTAGTTAACGTTAGCTATATAAGGTTACTCTGTCATGAATAGTAGCTTATTAATGATCAGTTTTGTATATGGATGTAGGTAATTCGAGTTAAATGGGCTGGGCGCTAGATTTCGAGATGAAATTGGGTCTCTCAAACCCGATATTATTCTTTGAATTAGTTAGCTAACGTTAATTTACCTAGCTACATTTAATTAGCTGGGAAGCTAGCGTGCCAATTAGCCCAATAGTGGACTAAAGGACGTTAATTTACCTACCTACAGTTAATTAGCTGGGAAGCTAGCGTGCCAGTTAGCCCAATAGTGGACTAAAGGACGTTAATTTACCTAGCTACAGTTAATTAGCTGGGAAGCTAGCGTGCCAGTTAGCCCAATAGTGGACTAAAGGACGTTAATTTACCTAGCTACAGTTAATTAGCTGGGAAGCTAGCGTGCCAGTTAGCCCAATAGTGGACTAAAGGAGTGGCGTTACTCTTAAAAGGACCGTTTTATAATTGTTTGAACGACATGCGACTGTCAGTTTCCTGTCGCACACATATAATACAAATAAAAAGGATCTGCGACTGCCAGTTTCCTGTCGCACACATATAATACAAATAAAAAGGATCTGCGACTGCCAGTTTCCTGTCGCACAGACATACAATAATATATCTATCTGCGACTGTGGCAACGTCACAGCGACCAGACCAAATCCTACTGTAACATGATGCAGGAGTGTTAAAAGTAGGTCATTCTACCTGAGAATTTTATTTCGTCACACTGACAGGAAGTTGTTTTCTGTCAGTTCACCATTAACCTCACCTTGTAAATAATGTTGTTGTGGCATTATTTTTCTGTCATAATAAATAAAAAGCAGCGAAAGTTAAGACGATGTCGGCTATCTACACAAAGTAGATGTCATAACCGACTGGCCAAAACTATAGTTTGTTAACAAGACATTTGTGGAGTGTTTGAAAAACCAGTTAATGACTCCAACCGAAGTGTATGTAAACTTCCGACTTCAAAATGTCTTGTTAACAAACTATAGTTTGGGCAAGTAGGTTATGACATCTACTTTGTGTATGACACAAGTCATTTTTCCAACAATTGTTTACAGACATATTATTTCATATAATTCACTGTACCACAATTCCAGTGGGTCAGAAGTTGTTGACTGTGCCTTTCAACAGCTTGGAAAATTCCAGAAAATAATGTCATGGCTTTAGAAGCTGCTGATAGGCTAATTGACATCATTTGAGTAAATTGGAGGTGTACCTGTGGGTGTATTTCATTACCTTCAAACTCAGTGCCTCTTTGCTTGATATCATGGGAAAATCAAAAGGAAAAAATGGTAGAACTCCACAAGTCTGGTTCATCCTTGGGAGCAATTTCCAAACGCCTGAAGGTACCACGTTCATCTGTACAAACAATAGTACGCAAGTATAAACACCATGGGACCACGCAGCTGTCATATCGCTCAGGAAGGAGACGCGTTCTGTCTCCTCGAGATGAACGTACTTCGGTGAGAAAGGTGCAAATCAATCCCAGAACAACCTTGTGAAGATGCTGGAGGAAACGGGTACAAAAGTATCTATATCCACAGTAAAACGAGTCCTATATCGACATAACCTGAAATGTTGGCCATCATGACCATCGTTATGTTTGGAGGAAAAAGGGGGAGGCTTGCAAGCTGAAGAACACCATCCCAACTGTGAAGCACGGGGTGGCAGCATCATGCTGTGGGGGTGATTTGCTGCAGGAGGGACTGGTGCACTTCACACAATAGATAGCATCATGAGGTAGGAAAATTGTGAATATATTGATGCAACATCAAGACATCAGTCAGGAAGTTAAAGCTTGGTCGCGAATGGGTCTTCCAAATGGACAATGACCCCAAGCAATCTTCCAAAGTTGTCTTTAAGCCGTTTTGCCACAAAGTCAAGGTATTGAAGTGGCCATCACAAAACCCTAATCTCAATCCTATAGAAAATTTGTGGGCAGAACTGAAAATGTTTTTGTTGCCTGGCTTGCTAAGTAACAGTGGTTTCAGGAAAGAAGCTCTGAGATTTTCCCATTGCTCATAAGAAGAATCTAAAGATAAACTTAGCCTTCAGATGCTTTTGGGAAACCAGGCCCTGGTTATTAAATTGCATTGACCGCTGTAGCTAGCTAGTATTAACAAGCTAGTAGCTAGCTAGTATTAACAAGCTAGTAGCTAGCTAGTAATAACAAGCTAGTAGCTAGCTAGTAATAACAAGCTAGTAGCTAGCTAGTATTAACAAGCTAGTAGCTAGCTAGTATTAACAAGCTAGTATTTCTTGAAGAACCGTTAGCAAGAACCATTAGCAGCTATTCATTACCAGGCTGCCTACATAAAAGGTTCAATAAATCACATTAGATTGATCAACAGCGGGATTTCTATGAGGAACTGAAACTATTGCTCAAAGTATTGCTCAATTCGCTTTACACATCAAGTAAAATGGAAGCATTCTAGACACACACAGCTAGCTAGCCTCTTCCCTTGTGCATGGGTCTCTAATGTACCGTTAGCATCATGCCCTCTCACAGCAGCATTTAATATGAGCTTGTACTTGTCCTGTGCATGTCATTATTGTGTCTTGTTGAAAGCCACTGTTACCCAGTATCTGAAGACGTCTTGCCCCCCCCCCCCCCCCCCCCCCCCCCCCCCCCCCCATGCAGACCTGAAACTCCATCTGCAGAGCACGGACTATGGCAGCTTCCTGGCCAACGAGCCGTCCCCCCTCACCGTGTCCGTCATCGACGACAAGCTCAAAGAGAAGATGGTGGTGGAGTTCCGGCACATGAGAAACCAGTCCTACGAACCGCTGGCAAGCTTCATGGACTTCATCACGTAAGAGTCATTCACAGGCTCTCTCTGGTGTCTGCCAAGCCTCTAATCCAAAATGAAGGGGTAAATTGGGTGCCCATATTGTCTAATTAAATTGAGCCTGTCTTTCCCGTGCATTTTTGGGGTGGGGGGGGGATTTAGGCTTAGAACATCACCTTGTCTTATTATTGCCCGGAACAAATCAGCTATTGGTTAAACTGTGTTTGTCCGTCTCCCATCTCTTTTCAGTTATGTGACATCTGAATGGTCCATGTTTCATACTCTTATTTATATATATATATTTATTTATTTATTTATTTATTTTGACTCCCTATATATTTATTTTGACTCCCTATTCGCCAGTCTCTGACTATCTGCTTGCACCTGTAGAGGTCTGTTATGTCCAGCAGGGGTCTTATTCATGTGTTAGTACAGTATTAATGAAGACATGAGGTTTGGGTCTGTTATGTCCAGTATGGGTCTTCAGTATGTGTGTTGTTCATGTGTTAGTACAGTATTGATGAAGACATGAGACATGAATTCCTCTTCGTGATTTTGATTCCCAGGACTTTTTGAACTCTACATATGTTTTTTTTGTCTCCCATGTACCGTCCGCCTTTCATTCTAGCCTGAGACAGAAGCCTCGTACCTGCTCTCACCGGCCGCCTTTCATTCTAGCCTGAGACAGAACCCTCGTACCTGCTCTCACCGTCCGCCTTTCATTCTAGCCTGAGACAGAAGCCTCGTACCGGCTCTTACCGTCAGCCTTTCATTCTAGCCTGAGAGAGAACCCTCGTACCGACCGCCTTTCATTCTAGCCTGAGAACCCTCGTACTGGCTCTCACCATCTTGCAAAATGAAATGTAATATTTGCTATGCTCTTAACTACCCAGTCATCACTGAAACACGCGCTCTCCTCCCATCCTCACAGGTACAGCTACATGATAGACAATGTGATCCTGCTGATCACGGGCACCCTGCACCAGCGGGCCATCTCTGAGCTGGTACCTAAGTGCCACCCGCTGGGCAGCTTTGAGCAGATGGAGGCAGTCAACATCGCCCAGACCCCAGCAGAACTTTACAACGCCATCCTGGTCGACACCCCTCTGGGTAAGGACTGACTGCTGCCCTATTCCCTATATAGTGGTACTACTATAGACCAGAGCCCTATTCCCTATATAGTGGTACTACTATAGACCAGAGCCCTATTCCCTATATAGTGGTACTACTATAGACCAGAGCCCTATTCCCTATATAGTGGTACTACTATAGACCAGAGCCCTATTCCCTATATAGTGGTACTACTATAGACCAGAGCCCTATTCCCTATATAGTGGTACTACTATAGACTAGAGCCCTATTCCCTATATAGTGGTACTACTATAGACCAGAGCCCTATTCCCTATATAGTGGTACTACTATAGACCAGAGCCCTATTCCCTATATAGTGGTACTACTATAGACCAGAGCCCTATTCCCTATATAGTGGTACTACTATAGACCAGAGCCCTATTCCCTATATAGTGGTACTACTATAGACCAGAGCCCTATTCCCTATATAGTGGTACTACTATAGACCAGAGCCCTATTCCCTATATAGTGGTACTACTATAGACCAGAGCCCTATTCCCTATATAGTACACTACTATAGACCAGAGCCCTATTCCCTATATAGTGGTACTACTATAGATCAGAGCCCTATTCCCTACATAGTGGTACTACTAAAGACAAGAGCCCTATTCCCTATATAGTACACTACTATAGACCAGAGCCCTATTCCCTATATAGTGGTACTACTATAGACCAGAACCCTATTCCCTATATAGTGGTACTACTATAGACCAGGGCCCTATTCCCTATATAGTGGTACTACTATAGACCAGAACCCTATTCCCTATATAGTGGTACTACTATAGACCAGAGCCCTATTCCCTATATAGTACACTACTATAGACCAGAGCCCTATTCCCTATATAGTGGTACTACTATAGACCAGAACCCTATTCCCTATATAGTGGTACTACTATAGACCAGGGCCCTATTCCCTATATAGTGGTACTACTATAGACCAGAACCCTATTCCCTATATAGTGGTACTACTATAGACCAGAGCCCTATTCCCTATATAGTGGTACTACTATAGACCAGAGCCCTATTCCCTATATAGTGGTACTACTATAGACCAGAGCCCTATTCCCTATATAGTGGTACTACTATAGACCAGAGCCCTATTCCCTATATAGTACACTACTATAGACCAGAGCCCTATTCCCTATATAGTGGTACTACTATAGACCAGAGCCCTATTCCCTATATAGTACACTACTATAGACCAGAGCCCTATTCCCTATATAGTGCACTACTATAGACCAGAGCCCTATTACGTATATAGTGGTACTACTATAGACCAGAGCCCTATTCCCTATATAGTGGTACTACTATAGACCAGAGCCCTATTCCCTATATAGTGGTACTACTATAGACCAGAGCCCTATTCCCTATATAGTGGTACTACTATAGACCAGAACCCTACTCCCTATATAGTGGTACTACTATAGACCAGAGCCCTATTCCCTATATAGTGGTACTACTATAGACCAGAACCCTATTCCCTATATAGTGGTACTACTATAGACCAGAGCCCTATTCCCTATATAGTGGTACTACTATAGACCAGAACCCTATTCCCTATATAGTGGTACTACTATAGACCAGAGCCCTATTCCCTATATAGTGGTACTACTATAGACCAGAGCCCTATTCCCTATATAGTGGTACTACTATAGACCAGAGCCCTATTCCCTATATAGTGGTACTACTATAGACCAGAGCCCTATTCCCTATATAGTGGTACTACTATAGACCAGAACCCTATTCCCTATATAGTGGTACTACTATAGACCAGAGCCCTATTCCCTATATAGTGGTACTACTATAGACCAGAGCCCTATTCCCTATATAGTGGTACTACTATAGACCAGAGCCCTATTCCCTATATAGTGGTACTACCATAGACCAGAACCCTATTCCCTATATAGTGGCACTACTATAGACCAGAGCCCTATTCCCTATATAGTGGTACTACTATAGACCAGAACCCTGTTCCCTATATAGTACACTACTATAGACCAGAGCCCTATTCCCTATATAGTGGTACTACTATAGACCAGAACCCTATTCCCTATATAGTACACTACTATAGACCAGAGCCCTATTCCCTATATAGTACACTACTATAGACCAGAGCCCTATTCCCTATATAGTGGTACTACTATAGACCAGAGCCATATTCCCTATATAGTGGTACTACTATAGACCAGAGCCCTATTCCCTATATAGTGGTACTACTATAGACCAGAGCCCTATTCCCTATATAGTGGTACTACTATAGACCAGAGCCCTATTCCCTATATAGTGGTACTACTATAGACCAGAGCCCTATTCCCTATATAGTGGTACTACTATAGACCAGAGCCCTATTCTCTATATAGTGGTACTACTATAGACCAGAGCCCTATTCCCTATATAGTGGTACTACTATAGACCAGAGCCCTATTCCCTATATAGTGGTACTACTATAGACCAGAACCCTATTCCCTATATAGTGGTACTACTATAGACCAGAGCCCTATTCCCTATATAGTGGTACTACTATAGACCAGAACCCTATTCCCTATATAGTGGTACTACTATAGACCAGAGCCCTGTTCCCTATATAGTGGTATTACTATAGACCAGAACCCTATTCCCTATATAGTGGTACTACTATAGACCAGAACCCTATTCCCTATATAGTGGTACTACTATAGACCAGAGCCCTATTCCCTATATAGTGGTACTACTATAGACCAGAGCCCTATTCCCTATATAGTGGTACTACTATAGACCAGAACCCTATTCCCTATATAGTGGTACTACTATAGACCAGAGCCCTATTCCCTATATAGTGGTACTACTATAGACCAGAACCCTATTCCCTATATAGTGGTACTACTATAGACCAGAGCCCTATTCCCTATATAGTGGTACTACTATAGACCAGAGCCCTATTCCCTATATAGTGGTACTACTATAGACCAGAACCCTATTCCCTATATAGTGGTACTACTATAGACCAGAGCCCTATTCCCTATATAGTGGTACTACTATAGACCAGAACCCTATTCCCTATATAGTGGTACTACTATAGACCAGAGCCCTGTTCCCTATATAGCGGTATTACTATAGACCAGAACCCTATTCCCTATATAGTGGTACTACTATAGACCAGAACCCTATTCCCTATATAGTGGTACTACTATAGACCAGAACCCTATTCCCTATATAGTGGTACTACTATAGACCAGAGCCCTATTCCCTATATAGTGGTACTACTATAGACCAGAGCCCTATTCCCTATATAGTGGTACTACTATAGACCAGAACCCTATTCCCTATATAGTGGTACTACTATAGACCAGAGCCCTATTCCCTATATAGTGGTACTACTATAGACCAGAGCCCTATTCCCTATATAGTGGTACTACTATAGACCAGAGCCCTATTCCCTATATAGTGGTACTACTATAGACCAGAACCCTATTCCCTATATAGTGGTACTACTATAGACCAGAGCCCTATTCCCTATATAGTGGTACTACTATAGACCAGAGCCCTATTCCCTATATAGTGGTACTACTATAGACCAGAGCCCTATTCCCTATATAGTGGTACTACCATAGACCAGAACCCTATTCCCTATATAGTGGCACTACTATAGACCAGAGCCCTATTCCCTATATAGTGGTACTACTATAGACCAGAACCCTGTTCCCTATATAGTACACTACTATAGACCAGAGCCCTATTCCCTATATAGTGGTACTATTATAGACCAGAGCCCTATTCCCTATATAGTGGTACTACTATAGACCAGAGCCCTATTCCCTATATAGTGGTACTACTATAGACCAGAGCCCTATTCCCTATATAGTGGTACTACTATAGACCAGAGCCCTGTTCCCTATATAGTGGTACTACTATAGACCAGAACCCTATTCCCTATATAGTGGTACTACTATAGACCAGAGCCCTATTCCCTATATAGTGGTACTATTATAGACCAGAGCCCTATTCCCTATATAGTGGTACTATTATAGACCAGAACCCTATTCCCTATATAGTGGTACTACTATAGACCAGAGCCCTATTCCCTATATAGTGGTACTATTATAGACCAGAGCCCTATTCCCTATATAGTGGTACTATTATAGACCAGAACCCTATTCCCTATATAGTGGTACTACTATAGACCAGAGCCCTATTCCCTATATAGTGGTACTATTATAGACCAGAGCCCTATTCCCTATATAGTGGTACTACTATAGACCAGAGCCCTGTTCCCTATATAGTGGTACTACTATAGACCAGAACCCTATTCCCTATATAGTGGTACTACTATAGACCAGAGCCCTATTCCCTATATAGTGGTACTATTATAGACCAGAGCCCTATTCCCTATATAGTGGTACTACTATAGACCAGAGCCCTGTTCCCTATATAGTTGTACTACTATAGACCAGAGCCCTATTCCCTATATAGTGGTACTACTATAGACCAGAACCCTATTCCCTATATAGTGGTACTACTATAGACCAGAGCCCTATTCCCTATATAGTGGTACTACTATAGACCAGAACCCTATTCCCTATATAGTGGTACTACTATAGACCAGAGCCCTATTCCCTATATAGTGGTACTATTATAGACCAGAGCCCTATTCCCTATATAGTGGTACTACTATAGACCAGAGCCCTGTTCCCTATATAGTGGTACTACTATAGACCAGAGCCCTATTCCCTATATAGTGGTACTACTATAGACCAGAGCCCTGTTCCCTATATAGTTGTATTACTATAGACCAGAGCCCTACTCCCTATATAGTGGTACTACTATAGACCAGAGCCCTATTCCCTATATAGCGGTACTACTATAGACCAGAGCCCTATTCCCTATATAGTGGTACTACTATAGACCAGAACCCTATTCCCTATATAGTGGTACTACTATAGACCAGAGCCCTGTTCCCTATATAGTTGTATTACTATAGACCAGAACCCTATTCCCTATATAGTGCTTACTTATCTAAATAAGCGTATTGACTCGGGGTTGAATACTTACCTAATCTAACGTATATTTGTCTTATTTTTCATTAATTGTGTAAAGAATGTTAGCATTTTTCTTCCACTTTAAAATTAGAGTATTTTGTGGAGATCATTGACCAAAAATCACAATTGAATCAATATCAATTAGACTTTATAACTCAAAAAAATTCCAAGAGGATGACAACTAAGGATACCCACTGTATGTACAGTAGATGTACATCCAAGAGGATGAATACTAATGATACCCACTGTATATACAGTAGATGTACATCCAAGAGGATGAATACTAATGATACCCACTGTATACCCAAGGGGCTGACTAATGATACCCACTGTATGTACTGTAGATGTACATCCAAGAGGATGAATACTAATGATACCCACTGTATATACAGTAGATGTACATCCAAGAGGATGAATACTAATGATACCCACTGTATATACAGTAGATGTACATCCAAGAGGATGAATACTAATGATACCCACTGTATACCCAAGGGGCTGACTAATGATACCCACTGTATGTACAGTAGGTGTACATCCAAGAGGATGAATACTAATGATACCCACTGTATATACAGTAGATGTACATCCAAGAGGATGAATACTAATGATACCCACTGTATATACAGTAGATGTACATCCAAGAGGATGAATACTAATGATACCCCCTGTATGTACTGTAGATGTACATCCAAGAGGATGAATACTAATGATACCCACTGTATGTACTGTAGATGTACATCCAAGAGGATGAATACTAATGATACCCACTGTATATACAGTAGATGTACATCCAAGAGGATGAATACTAATGATACCCACTGTATGTACTGTAGATGTACATCCAAGAGGATGAATACTAATGATACCCACTGTATGTACAGTAGATGTACATCCAAGAGGATGAATACTAATGATACCCACTGTATGTACTGTAGCTGTATATCCAAGAGGATAAATACTAATGATACCCACTGTATGTACTGTAGATGTACATCCAAGAGGATGAATACTAATGATACCCCCTGTATGTACTGTAGATGTACATCCAAGAGGATGAATACTAATGATACCCCCTGTATGTACTGTAGATGTACATCCAAGAGGATGAATACTAATGATACCCCCTGTATGTACTGTAGATGTACATCCAAGAGGATGAATACTAATGATACCCCCTGTATATACAGTAGATGTACATCCAAGAGGATGAATACTAATGATACCCACTGTATACCCAAGGGGCTGACTAATGATACCCACTGTATGTACTGTAGATGTACATCCAAGAGGATGAATACTAATGATACCCCCTGTATGTACTGTAGATGTACATCCAAGAGGATGAATACTAATGATACCCACTGTATGTACTGTAGATGTACATCCAAGAGGATGAATACTAATGATACCCCCTGTATGTACTGTAGATGTACATCCAAGAGGATGAATACTAATGATACCCACTGTATGTACTGTAGATGTACATCCAAGAGGATGAATACTAATGATACCCCCTGTATGTACTGTAGATGTACATCCAAGAGGATGAATACTAATGATACCCCCTGTATATACAGTAGATGTACATCCAAGAGGATGAATACTAATGATACCCACTGTATACCCAAGGGGCTGACTAATGATACCCACTGTATGTACTGTAGATGTACATCCAAGAGGATGAATACTAATGATACCCCCTGTATGTACTGTAGATGTACATCCAAGAGGATGAATACTAATGATACCCACTGTATATACTGTAGATGTACATCCAAGAGGATGAATACTAATGATACCCCCTGTATATACAGTAGATGTACATCCAAGAGGATGAATACTAATGATACCCACTGTATATACTGTAGATGTACATCCAAGAGGATGAATACTAATGATACCCACTGTATGTACTGTAGCTGTATATCCAAGAGGATGAATACTAATGATACCCCCTGTACTGCGTTACTTTTGAATGCACAGAAAGGGCTCTGGTCCAAAGTAATGCACAATGAAATGGGGTGCCATTTGGGACACATTCTGGCAGTGCTACACACACTATTGGGTTGATTTACTGATGCACTAGTACTGCTTTGTAGTGTGGATCGCTTTTCTCAACTGTTCCCCCTTCTGGGTGGTTTACTAATGGAACTGTTCACCCCCAAACCTGGGTGGTTTACTAATGGAACTGTTCCCCCCCAAACCTGGGTGGTTTACTAATGGAACTGTTCCCATCCTGGGTGGTTTACTAATGGAACTGTTCCCCCCCCGTCCTGGGTGGTTTACTAATGGAACTGTTCCCATCCTGGGTGGTTTACTAATGGAACTGTTCCCCCCCCCCCGTCCTGGGTGGTTTACTAATGGAACTGTTCCCCCCCATCCTGGGTGGTTTACTAATGGAACTGTTCCCCCCCCTTCCCGTCCTGGGTGGTTTACTAATGGAACTGTTCCCCCCCCGTCCTGGGTGGTTTGCTAATGGAACTGTTCCCTGTCCTGGGTGGTTTACTAATGGAACTGTTCCCCCGTCCTGGGTGGTTTACTAATGGAACTGTTCCCTGTCCTGGGTGGTTTACTAATGGAATTGTTCCCCATTCTGGGTGGTTTACTAATGGAACTGTTCCCCCGTCCTGGGTGGTTTACTAATGGAACTGTTCCTCCATCCTGGGTGGTTTACTAATGGAACTGTTCCCCCGTCCTGGGTGGTTTACTAATGGAACTGTTCCCCCCTCCCCCATCCTGGGTGGTTTACTAATGGAACTGTTCCCCCCTCCCCCATCCTGGGTGGTTTACTAATGGAACTGTCCCCCCGTCCTGGGTGGTTTACTAATGGAACTGTCCCCCCGTCCTGGGTGGTTTACTAATGGCACTGTCCCCCCGTCCTGGGTGGTTTACTAATGGAACTGTTCCCCCATCCTGGGTGGTTTACTAATGGAACTGTTCCCCCCTCCCCCATCCTGGGTGGTTTACTAATGGAACTGTCCCCCCGTCCTGGGTGGTTTACTAATGGAACTGTCCCCCCGTCCTGGGTGGTTTACTAATGGCACTGTCCCCCCGTCCTGGGTGGTTTACTAATGGAACTGTTCCCCCATCCTGGGTGGTTTACTAATGGAACTGTTCCCCCCTCCCCATCCTGGGTGGTTTGCTTATGGAACTCATGGATTTGAGAATGCAAGGAAGAAGAATCTTTGAACAACAGACTGGAGGGATTTTATATCCTGTAGCGAACACTAGATGGCGCTAAAACTCAACTTTGCTCATAAATGTGTAATCTTCTAAATCCTGTTTTAAATGTCTGATCATTTCTTCAGCTGCTTTCTTCCAAGACTGCATATCTGAGCAGGATCTGGATGAGATGAACATCGAGATCATCCGTAATACTCTGTATAAGGTGAGCAGGGGATTTCATTCACCCTGTAATACTCTGTAATGAGGTGAGCAGGGGATTTCATTCACCTGTAATACTCTGTAATGAGGTGAGCAGGGGATTTCATTCACCTGTAATACTCTGTAATGAGGTGAGCAAAGGGATTTCATTCACAATGTTAAACAACATGATGCATCACTAGATAGATGGTCATTGACTTGAATCCGTGTCTCCATTTCCAGGCTTATCTGGAGGCTTTCTACAAGTTCTGCTCCACTCTGGGAGGAACCACTGGTGACACCATGTGTCCTATTCTAGAGGTCCGTGAGCGTGTCCCTTTATTAGAAAGTTAACTTGATATACAAGTGTCTTTGGGAAAGTATTCAGACCCCTTGACTTTTTCCACATTTTTGTTACGTTACAACCTCATTCTAAAATGGATTAAAAAAGAAACTCATCACTCTACACACAATACCCCATAATGACATCACAATACCCCATAATGACATCACAATACCCCATAATGACATCACAATACCCCATAATGACATCACAATACCCCATAATGACATCACAATACCCCATAATGACATCACAATACCCCATAATGACATCACAATACCCCATAACGACAAAGCAAAAACAGGTTTTTAGAAATTTTCACAAATGTATTAAAAATAAAAAACAGATTTACATAAGTATTCAGACCTTTTGCTATGAGACTC
The DNA here is from genome assembly GCF_013265735.2 of Oncorhynchus mykiss. Taxonomy (NCBI): domain Eukaryota; kingdom Metazoa; phylum Chordata; class Actinopteri; order Salmoniformes; family Salmonidae; genus Oncorhynchus; species Oncorhynchus mykiss. Next base: position 98,538,790 of record NC_048570.1, on the reverse strand, counting down.
GAAATTGATCTCGGGTGCATCCTGTTTCCATTGATCATCCTTGAGATGTTTCTACAAATTGATTGAAGTCCACCTGTGGTAAATTCAATTGATTGGACATTATTTGAAAAGGCACACACCTGTCTATATAAGGTCCCACAGTTGACAGTGCATGTCAGAGCAAAAACCAAGACATGAGGTAGAAGGAATTGTCCATAGAGCTCAGAGACAGGATTGTGTCGTGGCACAGATCTGGGGAAGGGTACCAAAACATTTCTGCAGCATTGACGGTCCCCACGAACACAGTGGCCTCCATCATTCTTAAATGAAAGAAGTTTGGAACCACCAAGACTCTTCCTTGAGCTGGCCGCCCAGTGGAGAAGGGCCTTGGTCAGGGAGGTGACCAAGAACCCGATGGTCACTGTGACAGAGCTCCAGACTTCCTCTGTGGAGATGGTTGTCCTTCTGGAAGGTTCTCCCATCTCTGCAGCACTCCACAAACCAAGCCTTTATGGCTGCCGTAGCCATTCCTCAGTAAAAGGCACATGACAGCCCGCTTGGAGTTTGCCAAATGGCACCTGAAAACTCTCAGACCATGAGAAACAAGATTCTTTGGTCTGATGAAACCAAGTGTCACATCTGGAGGAAACCTGGAACCATCTCTACGGTGAAGCATGGTGGTGGCAGCATCATGCTGTGGGGATGTAACAAAATGTGGAAAATGTCAAGGGGTCTGAATACTTTCTGAATGCCACTGTGGTTGTTCTCTTTAGTAATTTATACTGGACCATCCAATTTAAAGGACAAATTTACCCACACCTTGAAGTGTGTTCTAGTATATTAATCTCTCACCTGTCAATCAGTCAGTTTCCTATTTCCTCTCCCTCTGTGTGTCCAGTTTGAGGCGGACAGGAGGGCCTTCATCATCACCATCAACTCATTTGGTACGGAACTGTCTAAGGAGGACCGTGCCAAGCTGTTCCCCCACTGTGGCAAGCTGTACCCTGAGGGGCTGGCTCAGCTTGCCCGCGCTGACGACTACGAACAGGTCAAAGCTGTGGCCGACTACTACCCTGTAAGTTACTGGTCCTTACTACTGCTACTACTAGCCTAGCCTACTGGCTACTACCCTGTCAGTTACTGGTCCTTACTACTAGCCTAGCCTACTGGCTACTACCCTGTCAGTTACTGGTCCTTCCTACTGCTACTACTAGCCTAGCCTACTGGCTACTACCCTGTCAGTTACTGGTCCTTACTACTGCTACTACTAGCCTAGCCTACTGGCTACTACCCTGTCAGTTACTGGTCCTTCCTACTGCTACTACTAGCCTAGCCTACTGGCTACTACCCTGTCAGTTACTGGTCCTTCCTACTGCTACTACTAGCCTAGCCTACTGGCTACTACCCTGTCAGTTACTGGTCCTTACTACTGCTACTACTAGCCTAGCCTACTGGCTACTACCCTGTCAGTTACTGGTCCTTCCTACTGCTACTACTAGCCTAGCCTACTGGCTACTACCCTGTCAGTTACTGGTCCTTCCTACTGCTACTACTAGCCTAGCCTACTGGCTACTACCCTGTCAGTTACTGGTCCTTCCTACTGCTACTACTAGCCTAGCCTACTGGCTACTACCCTGTCAGTTACTGGTCCTTACTACAAGTCAAATCATCTCACTGGCTAGCCTTGCCAACCTGGGAGTCTGTCTGTCTACTGGATAATAATGTCACTCACTATACACCACCCGGTGTTACACCATCCCGGTGTTACAGGTGTTACACCACCCGGTGTTACACCACCTGGTATTACACCACCCGGTGTTACAGGTGTTACACCACCCGGTGTTACACCACCCGGTGTTACAGGTGTTACACCACCCGGTATTACACCACCCGGTGTTACACCACCCGGTGTTACACCACCCGGTGTTACACCACCTGGTATTACACCACCCGGTGTTACACCACCTGGTATTACACCACCCGGTGTTACAGGTGTTACACCACCCGGTGTTACAGGTGTTACACCACCCGGTGTTACACCACCCGGCGTGACGCCACCCGGTGTTACAGGTGTTACACCACCCGATGTTACACCACCCGGCGTGACGCCACCCGGTGTTACACCAGTGCTTGGCCTAAAGACTCACACTTTAGTTTTTTCCACTTCTGCGGCCAGGTTTGGTACTAAGTCTAACCTGACCAGACAGATCTGTATGTGACTGTATTTAGAGAGGTAAACCTGCTATAAGGACATGAACCGGGCGTGATACTGACCACCTTCACCAAGTCTCTTTCTGTCCTGTGACCTGAACATCAACCTGCTCCACCACCTTCACCAAGTCTCTTTCTATTCTGTGACTGTATTCTGTGACTGTATCTTCTGACTGTATTTAGAGAGGTACACCTGCTATAAGGACATGGTATCACTTCCTAGAACCATTGATCTAAAGCAGAGGACCAATGAAATATGCTCTCAATCCCCCAGCAATACATCTACCCTCTTGCCTCATCCTATTGATAGTCAAAACATATGGTGATCCCGCTCAGACCGGCTAACTCCTCTCCTCTCCTCTCAGGAATACAAGCTCCTGTTTGAGGGAGCAGGCAGCAACCCAGGGGACAAGACACTGGAGGACAGGTTCTTTGAGCATGAGGTGAGCAGCGCGACTTACACACACACACTCCCATCTCATCATAGTGTTAACAGGGGGGTGTTTTAGGTACGAGCAAATGGTATAAATCAGGCTATTGAAGGTGTGTAGACTAGTTTTTATTCAGGGTTTGCTTTGTTCATATTGTCATTGGTTTTTTAGAATGGGCTGAAGTTACAGTCCAGTGTTTCTCAAAGACCCCCCCCCCCCCGGTGTCCTCGTTAACCCACCACCCTGATGTCCTGCAGGTGAAGCTGAACAAGCTGGCGTTCCTGAACCAGTTCCACTTCAGCGTGTTCTATGCCTACGTCAAGCTGAAGGAGCAGGAGTGCAGGAACATCGTGTGGATCGCTGAGTGTATCGCTCAGAGGCACCGCGCCAAGATAGACAACTACATCCCCATCTTCTGATCTGAACACACACACACCAGTACCTCCCTACATTCTGATCTGAACACACACACACACCAGTACCTCCCTACATTCTGATCTGAACACACACACACACCAGTACCTCCCTACATTCTGATCTGAACACACACACACACCAGTACCTCCCTACATTCTGATCTGAACACACACACCAGTACCTCCCTACATTCTGATCTGAACACACACACACACCAGTACCTCCCTACATTCTGATCTGAACACACACACCAGTACCTCCCTACATTCTGATCTGAACACACACACACACCAGTACCTCCCTACATTCTGATCTGAACACACACACACACCAGTACCTCCCTACATTCTGATCTGAACACACACACACACCAGTACCTCCCTACATTCTGATCTGAACACACACACCAGTACCTCCCTACATTCTGATCTGAACACACACACACACCAGTACCTCCCTACATTCTGATCTGAACACACACACACACCAGTACCTCCCTACATTCTGATCTCAACACACACACACACCAGTACCTCCCTACATTCTGATCTGAACACACACACCAGTACATCCCTACATTGTGATCTGAACACACACACACACACACCAGTACATCCCTACATTCTGATCTGAACACACACACACACCAGTACCTCCCTACATTCTGATCTGAACACACACACCAGTACATCCCTACATTCTGATCTGAACACACACACACCAGTCCCTCCCTACATTCTGATCTGAACACACACACCAGTACCTCCCTACATTCTGATCTGAACACACACACACCAGTCCCTCCCTACATTCTGATCTGAACACACACACCAGTACCTCCCTACATTCTGATCTGAACACACACACACCAGTCCCTCCCTACATTCTGATCTGAACACACACACCAGTACCTCCCTACATTCTGATCTGAACACACACACCAGTACATCCCTACATTCTGATCTGAACACACACACCAGTACCTCCCTACATTCTGATCTGAACACACACACCAGTACCTCCCTACATTCTGATCTGAACACACACACCAGTACCTCCCTACATTCTGATCTGAACACACACACCAGTCCCTCCCTACATTCTGATCTGAACACACACACCAGTACCTCCCTACATTCTGATCTGAACACACACACACACACACACACACACCAGTAATTCCCTACATTCTGATCTCACACATACACACACACACACACCAGTACCTCCCTACATTCTGATCTGAACACACACACACACACCACACACACACACACACACACACACACGTCATCTTTATCTTCTAATCCCACGTATCCATCCACAGCTTCTCTCCGATCCACAGCTTCTGTACAAACACATGTATCTTCTAATTTGAGATTGACACCTCTTCTTTCAATAGCTGAGCGATGCCATGTCTAGTCCTTCTGCATTGGGAACGGGTAAATGTGCTCCAACTCCCGTTGTTTTTGTCTCTTCATGGATAGATGCTAAATACCAGGCATCCTCTACCGCTGGCGTTCAACTAGTAACTTAACAAGGTTTTAATTTATTTCTGAAAGATACTGCTACTTCTATAACACACACGGGTCAACGTGACTTCAGAAGAGCACACTGGTTTCTCCTCTGAGACATTCCCCCAGCCAGCCAGCCAACTCCACTAAGGAATGATGGGCTATTGGATGGCTGCTTGCTGTTTTTAACTAATCATCGGCACAGTCTATTTTGCCCTTAAAAAAATCACAGGAAGTGAACGTGCCATCAGCAGGTTCACTTTAGACAGAAACGCGTTCCATCTCTCATCCTTTTGACTTGTATAGCCGGAGTGGATCAGATATTTGAGTCCGGTGTGAGTCCGTCATCACCCTGTTGAAAGGTATCTTGTCCCTAGCTGGTTGCTTGTTCTGACAATGTACAATACTGTCTTGATTGGTTGAGTGTTTTTTTGTAGTCGCTATAGAAGTGAAGGAACTCTTTACATTCAGCAGTTTAAGTGTGTCTGTGTGTGTCTAATGGACCCCTATTCACTAAGTAGTGCACTTAGTTTGACCATGGACCCCTATTCACTAAGTAGTGCACTTAGTTTGACCATGGAACCCTATTCACTAAGTAGTGCACTTAGTTTGACCATGGACCCCTATTCACTAAGTAGTGCACTTAGTTTAACCATGGAACCCTATTCACTAAGTAGTGCACTTAGTTTGACCATGGACCCCTATTCACTAAGTAGTGCACTTAGTTTGACCATGGACCCCTATTCACTAAGTAGTGCACTTAGTTTAACCATGGAACCCTATTCACTAAGTAGTGCACTTAGTTTGACCATGGACCCCTATTCACTAAGTAGTGCACTTAGTTTAACCATGGAACCCTATTCACTAAGTAGTGCACTTAGTTTAACCATGGAACCCTATTCACTAAGTAGTACACTTGGTGGGCCCATATGGTTTTGGTCAAAAGTAGTGCACTTAGTTTGACCAGGGGCCCCTATTCACTAAGTAGTGCACTTGGTTTTGGTCAAAAGTAGTGCACTCTATAGGGTTCCATTTGGGACCCCCCCCCCCCCCCCCCCCAGATACTGTCATGTACAATATCCATAGATGGATGAGCAGAGTTTACTGAAATAATGTTCACCCTCCCGAGACATGTTCTGTTATTCTCTGAAAATGATACGTGTGGATTATGGTCCCTGTCTTTATAAATAATATGAATGATGTCCTATTGTAAATGAGATGACTGGACCTGAACAGTCCAGATACTACTGCAAATGACTCCCTGGGTTGAAATAGATGTTATGTGCTTAGATATGGAGAAAGAGAACAGAAAATGTAATGTTTAAACTATACAAGGATTTATATATATTTCAAAATGATTTTAATGATTTGTGTATTTTTTTTGTGTATTTTTTGGCATGATGTAAAAGTCCATGTCTCGCTGTCACGGTCCTGTTAAAATGAGTTCTGTGTCTTGTTTGTGAAATGAGTTGTAAATGTAATAAATACTATATGGAAAGAGAAGTCTGTTCAAAGCAACTAGTTATTCACTACCGTGTACTAGAAAAGACAACCTGGGCAGTAGGTCATCTTTAATCAACTGGTATTCTCTACCGTGTACTAGAAAAGACAACCTGGGCAGTAGGTCATCTTTAATCAACTAGGTATTCTCTACCGTGTACTAGAAAAGACAACCTGGGCAGTAGGTCATCTTTAATCAACTAGTTATTCACTACCGTGTACTAGAAAAGACAACCTGGGCAGTAGGTCATCTTTAATCAACTGGTATTCTCTACCGTGTACTAGAAAAGACAACCTGGGCTTCAGTTCATCTTTAATCAACTAGTTATTCTCTACCGTGTACTAGAAAAGACAACCTGGGCAGTAGGTCATCTTTAATCAACTAGGTATTCACTACCGTGTACTAGAAAAGACAACCTGGGCAGTAGGTCATCTTTAATCAACTAGTTATTCTCTACCGTGTACTAGAAAAGACAACCTGGGCAGTAGGTCATCTTTAATCAACTAGTTATTCTCTACCGTGTACTAGAAAAGACAACCTGGGCAGTAGGTCATCTTTAATCAACTAGTTATTCTCTACCGTGTACTAGAAAAGACAACCTGGGCTTCAGTTCATCTTTAATCAACTAGTTATTCTCTACCGTGTACTAGAAAAGACAACCTGGGCAGTAGGTCATCTTTAATCAACTAGGTATTCACTACCGTGTACTAGAAAAGACAACCTGGGCAGTAGGTCATCTTTAATCAACTGGTATTTACTACCGTGTTCTAGAAAAGACAACCTGGGCAGTAGGTCATCTTTAATCAACTAGTATTCACTACCGTGTACTAGAATAGACAACCTGGGCTTCAGTTCATCTTTAATAAACTGGTTAATTTTCATAAAAGCCTACACACATGAGATACTGTATTTGTCGTAGTAGTGTCACAATACAGACCTTTGCTTAAATGAAAATACAGTGTAATGGTTGACTAAGGCTGTTCAGATGTTTATGTCCCCTTACTACAGTGGCGATGGGCGCTAGATGGATGCCGGTAGTGAGTTATCTTATATGGAACGCTGTCCGTTGCTCTTCCTTTGGTTCCTGGCTCCTCTCCATTTCCATCCAGTGGGTTTCGAGTAGAAGGTGAAAGGACGTGAGGAATCAAAAGAGATTCTGTCTATTGTGTCTTTCAGAAGTCCAGCAGTAATGCCATGGTGAAGATAGTGTGATGACATACTCAATGAAGGCAAGTATATAATACCAGAACAGACTGGTACCATCATAAAGCCAGAACAGACTGGTACCATCATAAGACCAGAACAGACTGGTACCATCATAAGACCAGAACAGACTGGTACCATCATAAGACCAGAACAGACTGGTACCATCATAAGACCAGAACAGACTGGTACCATCATAAGACCAGAACAGACTGGTACCATCATAAGACCAGAACAGACTGGTACCATCATAAGACCAGAACAGACTGGTACCATCATAAGACCAGAACAGACTGGTACCATCATAAGACCAGAACAGACTGGTACCATCATAAACTTGCCACCAGATGGCAATGTTAACTAGATTGAAAACATCCCTTACTGAAGGAGCCTACCGTGACTCAGCAGAAGGTACACCATGCTTCAGGACTGAATGAAGCCTCCTTTCTAACAACATGTGTCTATCTGGCATAGAAACAACAAGCATTATTCATCTTTATAAATAAAACACTGCTATTGAAAGATTCTGGGAATGAATAGAAAGAAGAAAGATTTCAAAGCGGGCTGGGAACTCCTTCCCTTTGCCAAGTCTGCTCCCGCTCTCCCCTCCCCTGGCTGCTTGAGGGCGCCAAGCTGCCCTGCATCACGTACTCCTGCCATCAAATACGCACACCTGCCTTCCCTCGACACGCGCTTCAGCGATATTGGACTCACCTGGACTCACTTATCACCTGCCTTCCCTCGACACGCTCTTCAGCGATATTGGACTCACCTGGACTCACTTATCACCTGCCTTCCCTCGACACGCTCTTCAGCGATATTGGACTCACCTGGACTCACTTATCACCTGCATTCCCTCGGCACGCGCTTCAGCGATATTGGACTCACTTATCACCTGCATTCCCTCGACACGCTCTTCAGCGATATTGGACTCACCTGGACTCACTTATCACCTGCCTTCCCTCGACACGCTCTTCAGCGATATTGGACTCACCTGGACTCACTTATCACCTGCCTTCCCTCGACACGCTCTTCAGCGATATTGGACTCACCTGGACTCACTTATCACCTGCCTTCCCTCGGCACGCTCTTCAGCGATATTGGACTCACCTGGACTCACTTATCACCTGCATTCCCTCGGCACGCACTTCAGCGATATTGGACTCACCTGGACTCACGTATCACCTGCATTCCCTCGGCACGCGCTTCAGCGATATTGGACTCACCTGGACTCACGTATCACCTGCCTTCCCTCGGCACGCGCTTCAGCGATATTGGACTCACCTGGACTCACGTATCACCTGCCTTCCCTCGGCACGCGCTTCAGCGATATTGGACTCACCTGGACTCACGTATCACCTGCCTTCCCTCGGCACGCGCTTCAGCGATATTGGACTCACCTGGACTCACGTATCACCTGCCTTCCCTCGGCACGCGCTTCAGCGATATTGGACTCACCTGGACTCACTTATCACCTGTTCATTTCCTCCCCTTTATTCATCAGTTTCCTGCTCTGTTCCCCGCTGATGCATTGATTGTTTTCTGTCTTTGTTTTTCTTTTATGTTGACGCTGTTTCTGTCTCGTTCCATGTCCGTTCTTTATTAAACGTTTGGCTCGCCGTACCTGCTTCGTACCTGCTTCGTACCTGCTTCGTACCTGCTTCGTACCTGCTTCGGCTCTCCAGCGTCATGTGACATCCTTTCCTAAAGTGTTAGATAAATGACTGGTCTGTATTGTCTACAAGATACCTGACTGGTCTGTATTGTCTACAAGATACCTGACTGGTCTGTATTGTCTACACGATACCTGACTGGGCTGTATTGTCTACCTGATACCTGACTGGTCTGTATTGTCTACTAGATACCTGACTGGTCTGTATTGTTACAAGATACCTGACTGGTCTACAAGATACCTGACTGGTCTGTATTGTCTACAAGATACCTGACTGGTCTGTATTGTCTACAAGATAACCTGACTGGTCTGTATTGTCTACAAGATACCTGACTGGTCTGTATTGTCTACAAGATACCTGACTGGTCTGTATTGTCTACCTGATACCTGACTGGTCTGTATTGTCTACAAGATACCTGACTGGGCTGTATTGTCTACAAGATACCTGACTGGTCTACAAGATACCTGACTGGTCTACAAGATACCTGACTGGTCTGTATTGTCTACAAGATACCTGACTGGTCTGTATTGACTACAAGATACCTGACTGGTCTGTATTGTCTACAAGATACCTGACTGGTCTGTATTGTCTACAAGATACCTGACTGGTCTACAAGATACCTGACTGGTCTACAAGATACCTGACTGGTCTGTATTGTCTACAAGATACCTGACTGGTCTGTATTGTCTACAAGGTACCTGACTGGTCTGTATTGTCTACAAGATACCTGACTGGTCTGTATTGTCTACCTGATACCTGACTGGTCTGTATTGTCTACAAGATACCTGACTGGTCTGTATTGTCTACAAGATACCTGACTGGTCTGTATTGTCTACAAGATACCTGACTGGTCTGTATTGTCTACAAGATACCTGACTGGTCTGTATTGTCTACAAGATACCTGACTGGTCTACAAGATACCTGACTGGTCTACAAGATACCTGACTGGTCTGTATTGTCTACAAGATACCTGACTGGTCTGTATTGTCTACCCGATACCTGACTGGTCTGTATTGTCTACAACAGGGCTGCCCAACCCTTTTCCTGGAGATCTACTGTCCTGTAGGTTCAGTCCCAACAAATCCGATTCAGCTAATTAGTAGAATCAGGTGTGTTAAGATCTCCAGGAAGAGAGTTGGACTGAAAACCCCCCAGGTTGGTAGATCTCCAGGAAGAGGGTTGGTCTGAAAACCCCCCAGGACGGTAGATCTCCAGGAACAGGGTTGGTCTGAAAACCTACAAGATGGTAGATCTCCATGAAGAGGGTTTGGCTGAAAACCTACAGGATGGTAGATCTCCAGGAAGAGGGTTGGACTGAAAACCTACAGGATGGTAGATCTCCAGGAAGAGGGTTGGACTGAAACCCCCCAGGACGGTAGATCTCCAGGAAGAGGGTTGGACTGAAAACCTACAGGATGGTAGATCTCCAGGAAGAGGGTTGGACTGAAACCCCCCAGGACGGTAGATCTCCAGGAAGAGGGTTGGACTGAAACCTCCCAGGATGGTAGATCTCCATAAGAACAGTGGGTTAACTGGCCTAAGGAACTTAGGTTAACTGGTTAACAAGGTTAACTGCCTTGTTCAGGTGCAGAGCGACAGATTTTTACCTTGTCAGCTCGGGGATTCAATCATGCACCCTTTCGGTTCCTTGTCCAACACTCTAACCACTAGGCTACCTGCTGAATAAATACACAATGAGTAACAATAACTTGTCCATGTACAGGGGTACGAGGTAGGACATGTGCAGGGTTACGAGGCAGGCCATGTACAGGGGTACGAGGTAGGACATGTACAGGGGTATGAGGTAGGCCATGTACAGGGGTACGAGGCAGGCCATGTACAGGGGTACGAGGTAGGCCATGTACAGGGGTACGAGGTAGGACATGTACAGGGGTACGAGGTAGGCCATGTACAGGGGTACGAGGCAGGCCATGTAAAGGGGTACGAGGTAGGCCATGTACAGGGGTACGAGGTAGGCCATGTACAGGGGTACGAGGCAGGCCATGTAAAGGGGTACGAGGTAGGCCATGTACAGGGGTACGAGGTAGGACATGTACAGGGGTACGAGGTAGGCCATGTACAGGGGTACGAGGCAGGCCATGTAAAGGGGTACGAGGTAGGCCATGTACAGGGGTACGAGGTAGGACATGTACAGGGGTACGAGGCAGGCCATGTAAAGGGGTACGAGGTAGGACATGTACAGGGGTACGAGGTAGGCCATGTAAAGGGGTACGAGGCAGGCCATGTAAAGGGGTACGAGGTAGGACATGTACAGGGGTACGAGGTAGGCCATGTAAAGGGGTACGAGGCAGGCCATGTACAGGGGTACGAGGTAGGCCATGTACAGGGGTACGAAGCAGGACATGTACGGGGGTACGAGGTAGGACATGTACGGGGGTACGAGGTAGGCCATGTACAGGGGTACGAGGTAGTTGAGGTAGATACAGGGCCTTTCGTAAAGTATTCAGACCCTTTGACTTTTTCCACGTTTTGTTATGTTGCAGCTTTATTCTAAAATGAATCAAATCGTTTTTCCCACCCCATCATCAATTTACACACAATACGCCATGATGACATCACAATACGCCATAATGACATCACAAAATCCCATAATGACATCACATTACCCAATGATGACATCACAATACCCCATAATGACATCACAATACGCCATAATGACATCACAATAACCCATAATGACATCACAATACCCCATAATGACATCACAATACGCCATAATGACATCACAATACCCCATAATGACATCACAATACCCCATAATGACATCACAATACACCATAATGACATCACAATACCCCATAATGACATCACGATACGCCATAACGACGTCACAATATCCCATAATGACATCACAATACCCCATAATGACATCACAATACGCCATAATGACATCACAATATGCCATAATGACATCACAATACCCCATAATGACATCACAATACGCCATAATGACATCACAATATGCCATAATGACATCACAATACGCCATAATAACAAAGCAACTGTCTATAGTAGTGCCACCATATAGGGAACAGGGCTCTGGTCTATAGTAGTACCACTATATAGGGAATAGGGTTCTGGTCTATAGTAGTACCACTATATAGGGAATAGGGCTCTGGTCTATAGTAGTACCACTATATAGAGAATAGGGTTCTGGTCTATAGTAGTACCACTATATAGGGAATAGGTTACACCACCTGTGAAGCTTGGTTCCTCCCCAGGTGTATTTATACAGTCATCAACCCACCCACTGCCAGTAATGGAGAGGAGGGGAAAAAACTCTCTAAGTTTTCGTTTGGCACATATCTGTCAGTAGAATGGTTTCAGGCACGTACAGGTAAAGATGACTAGATACACAACCTGTGGAGCTCATCTCCCTCCGCCTTGATACATTTTAGACAGTCAACCCTTTCTACTCCTCTCACGCCCACTGTCAGCCAACCACACTGATGTTCTGTTGCCACATATCTGTCAGTAGACTCGTGGTTGGTTTCAGGTTGGGCACACGGTCAGAGAGGAGGAGGAGGAGGAGGAGGAGGAGGAAGGCTACTGTTTACACAGACGCTGCTCTCTACCCTCATGGTGTTGTGTAATTGTGTAAATTCCCGCTTGTATGAAAAGACAAGAGGCACAGGAGATGCCAACTGGCGCAGGAGATGCCAACTGGCGCAGGAGATGCCAACTGGCGCAGGAGATGCCAACTGGCGCAGGAGATGCCAACTGGCGCAGGAGATGCCAACTGGCGCACGGGGCTTTTTTCTCTTCCACCCACCTGTCCTGCAGCAGCAGCTTACCGGTCCTGATGCTTTACCTGAGGACATCAGGTACCTTCTATGTCCCAAATGACACCCTATTCCCTATATAGTGGTACTACTATAGACCAGAGCCCTGTTCCCTATATAGTGGTACTACTATAGACCAGAGCCCTATTCCCTATATAGTGGTACTACTATAGACCAGAGCCCTATTCCCTATATAGTGGTACTACTATAGACCAGAGCCCTATTCCCTATATAGTGGTACTACCATAGACCAGAGCCCTATTCCCTATATAGTGGTACTACTATAGACCAGAGCCCTATTCCCTATATAGTGGTACTACTATAGACCAGAGCCCTATTCCCTATATAGTGGTACTACTATAGACCAGAGCCCTATTCCCTATATAGTGGTACTACTATAGACCAGAGCCCTATTCCCTATATAGTGGTACTACTCTAGACCAGAGCCCTATTCCCTATATAGTGGTACTACCATAGACCAGAGCCCTATTCCCTATATAGTGGTACTACTATAGACCAGAGCCCTATTCCCTATATAGTGGTACTACTATAGACGAGAGCCCTATTCCCTATATAGTGGTACTACTATAGACCAGAGCCCTATTCCCTATATAGTGGTACTACTATAGACCAGAGCCCTATTCCCTATATAGTGGTACTACTATAGACCAGCGCCCTATTGTCTATATAGTGGTACTACTATAGAGCAGAGCCCTATTCCCTATATAGTGGTACTACTATAGACCAGAGCCCTATTCCCTATATAGTGGTACTACTATAGACCAGAGCCCTATTCCCTATATAGTGGTACTACTATAGACCAGAGCCCTATTCCCTATATAGTGGTACTACTATAGACCAGAGCCCTATTCCCTATATAGTGGTACTACTATAGACCAGAGTCCTATTCCCTATATAGTGGTACTACTATAGACCAGAGCCCTATTCCCTATATAGTGGTACTACTATAGACCAGAGCCCTATTCCCTATATAGTGGTACTACTATAGACCAGAGCCCTATTTCCTATATAGTGGTACTACTATAGACCAGAGCCCTATTCCCTATATAGTACACTACTATAGACCAGAGCCCTATTCCTTATATAGTGGTACTACTATAGACCAGAGCCCTATTCCCTATATAGTGGTACTACTATAGACCAGAGCCCTATTCCCTATATAGTGGTACTACTATAGACCAGAGCCCTATTCCCTATATAGTGGTACTACTATAGACCAGAGCCCTATTCCCTATATAGTGGTACTACTATAGACCAGAGCCCTATTCCCTATATAGTGGTACTACTATAGACCAGAGCCCTATTCCCTATATAGTGGTACTACTATAGACCAGAGCCCTATTCCCTATATAGTGGTACTACTATAGACCAGAGCCCTATTCCCTATATAGTGGTACTACTATAGACCAGAGCCCTATTCCCTATATAGTGGTACTACTATAGACCAGAGCCCTATTCCCTATATAGTGGTACTACTATAGACCAGAGCCCTATTCCCTATATAGTGGTACTACTATAGACCAGAGCCCTATTCCCTATATAGTGGTACTACTATAGACCAGAGCCCTATTCCCTATAGAGTGGTACTACTATAGACCAGAGCCCTATTCCCTATATAGTGGTACTACTATAGACCAGAGCCCTATTCCCTATATAGTGGTACTACTATAGACCAGAGCCCTATTCCCTATATAGTGGTACTACTATAGACCAGAGTCCTATTCCCTATATAGTGGTACTACTATAGACCAGAGCCCTATGGCACCCTATTCCCTATATAGTGGTACTACTATAGACCAGAGCCCTATTCCCTATATAGTGCACTACTTTACACCAGAGCCCTATGGCTCCCTATTCCCTATGGAGTGCACTACTTTTGAATGTGGCCCATCGTGCTCCACAAGTGCCGTTTCTTAGAGGCCTGTATCGGTGTGGAGAGAAGATACATGTAAACCCTTTTCAGCGTCGGTACACTTCAGGGCCCATTCTGGAACATTCTGGAACATCCTGGAACATTCTGGAACATTCTGGAACATTCTGGAACATTTAGGCCCAAAATCCACGTCAGACAAGGAATGATTTCTGAACGGTTGATGAGGAGACACGCCGGGAGTTGGGTCAGACTGTTTTGTAAAGAGGGGATGGGGAGGAAGGGGGCAGTAGGGGTGATTTCATGACCTTACACATTACCACGGCCAGTCCTCTGTTCTGTCCGGTCTGGAGACGTCCAATCCCTCATTTTTGTGCGATAAGAGTCGTCATTCTGCTTACTTCCCAAATGACACCCTATTCCCTATATAGTGCACTACTTTAGGCCAGAGCCCTATGGCACCCTATTCCCTATATAGTGCACTACTTTAGACCAGAACCCTATTCCCTATGTAGTGCACTACTTTAGACCAGGACCCCATGGCACCCTATTCCCTATATAGTGCACAACTTTAGACCAGAACCCTATTCCCTATGTAGTGCACTACTTTAGACCAGAACCCTGTTCCCTATGTAGTGCACTCCTTTTGTTCAGGGCCCAAATAAAGAAATAGGGTGCGATTTAGGACACCCCCGTAGCCCTTTTTCCCCCTCGTCCCGTCAGCACCCTGCAGTCGGATCTTTCCTCCTTTGTGATGTCATAGAGAATAAAGTGTGTCCTCATTAAAACAGTTTAATTACTGGGAACCAACAGGCTCGTCCCATTTAGATTGACATGGTCACAATGGCCTCCGAACCGGGTCTGGTAGGAATGATATGAATTAAGAGTCACGACGATACCGTTTCTCAGTTGGCTGGGCCTCGAAAGGACCAAAGGCCTTGTTTTCCTTAGCCAAATTCTTGGTGCAATTATCATTTGGCTGAGGTGAAGGCCTGGGTTGATGAAATCAAATCAAATCTTATTGGTCACATACACATGGTTGGCAGATGTTAATGCGAGTGTAGCGAAATGCTTGTGCTTCTAGTTCCGACAATGCAGTAATAACCAACAACTAATCTAACCTAACAATTCCACAACTACTACCTTCTACACACAAGTGTAAGGGGATAAAGAATATGTACATAAAGATATAAATGAGTGATGGTACAGAATGGCATAGGCAAGATACAGTAGATGGTATCTGCTATATATATATATATATACAGTGCCTTGCGAAAGTATTCGGCCCCCTTGAACTTTGCGACCTTTTGCCACATTTCAGGCTTCAAACATAAAGATATAAAACTGTATTTTTTTGTGAAGAATCAACAACAAGTGGGACACAATCATGAAGTGGAACGACATTTATTGGATATTTCAAACTTTTTTAACAAATCAAAAACTGAAAAATTGGGCGTGCAAAATTATTCAGCCCCTTTACTTTCAGTGCAGCAAACTCTCTCCAGAAGTTCAGTGAGGATCTCTGAATGATCCAATGTTGACCTAAATGACTAATGATGATAAACACAATCCACCTGTGTGTAATCAAGTCTCCGTATAAATGCACCTGCACTGTGATAGTCCCAGAGGTCCGTTAAAAGCGCAGAGAACATCATGAAGAACAAGGAACACACCAGGCAGGTCCGAGATACTGTTGTGAAGAAGTTTAAAGCCGGATTTGGATACAAAAAGATTTCCCAAGCTTTAAACATCCCAAGGAGCACTGTGCAAGCGATAATATTGAAATGCAAGGAGTATCAGACCACTGCAAATCTACCAAGACCTGGCCGTCCCTCTAAACTTTCAGCTCATACAAGGAGAAGACTGATCAGAGATGCAGCCAAGAGGCCCATGATCACTCTGGATGAACTGCAGAGATCTACAGCTGAGGTGGGAGACTCTGTCCATAGGACAACAATCAGTCATATATTGCACAAATCTGGCCTTTATGGAAAAGTGGCAAGAAGAAAGCCATTTCTTAAAGATATCCATAAAAAGTGTTGTTTAAAGTTTGCCACAAGCCACCTGGGAGACACACCAAACATGTGGAAGAAGGTGCTCTGGTCAGATGAAACAAAATTGAACTTTTTGGCAACAATGCAAAACGTTATGTTTGGCGTAAAAGCAACACAGCTGAACACACCATCCCCACTGTCAAACATGGTGGTGGCAGCATCATGGTTTGGGCCTGCTTTTCTTCAGCAGGGACAGGGAAGATGGTTAAAATTGATGGGAAGATGGATGGAGCCAAATACAGGACCATTCTGGAAGAAAACCTGATGGAGTCTGCAAAAGACCTGAGACTGGGACTGAGATTTGTCTTCCAACAAGACAATGATCCAAAACATAAAGCAAAATCTACAATGGAATGGTTCTGGAATGGTACTTTCGCAAGGCACTGTATATATATAGAATATATAGAATGGGTGAACAGGCAGTGGCTCGGGTGGTTGTTGTCCTATTAGAGCTATTACCTATTATTACCTATTAGAGATTAGAGCTGGCTGTGGGACATTTGGGGGGGACACACACACATCACCATGACTGGTTACAAGTTCTGGGTTGATTAGAGCTGGCTGTGGGACATTTTTTTTTTTGGGGGGGGGGGGGGGGGTGCATTACTATGACTGGTTACAAGTTCTGGGTTGATTAGAGCTGGCTGTGATTGACCGTCATCTTGAACTTCTTCCATTTTCTAATAATTGCGCCAACAGTTGTTGCCTTCTCACCAAGCTACTTGCCTATTGTCCTGTAGCCCATCCCAGCCTTCTGCAGGTCTACAATTTTACCCCTGATGTCCTTACACAGCCCTCTGGTCTTGGCCATTGTGGAGAGGTTGGAGTCTGTTTGATTGAGTGTGTGGACAGGTGTCTTTTATACAGGTAACGAGTTCAAACAGGTGTAGTTAATACAGGTAATGAGTGGAGAACAGGAGGGCTTCTTAAAGAAAAACTAACAGGTCTGTGAGAGCCAGAATTCTTACTGGTTGGTAGGTGATCAAATACTTATGTCATGCAATAAAATGCAAATTAATTACATAAAAATCATACAATGTGATTTTCTGTATTTTTGTTTTAGATTCCGACTCTCACAGTTGAAGTGTACCTATGATAAAAAAATTACAGACCTCTACATGCTTTGTAAGTAGGAAAACCTGCAAAATCGGCAGTGTATCAAATACTTGTTTCTCCCCACTGTACTTAAAGAAACAATTTCAACTAGACTTGACAGCATCAAACCGCTCATTCACCGACATCAAATGAATTCTTAGTTACAGTTTGCCCTGAGTTAAACATGTATCTGTGCATAAGGCCCAATAAGGAATAGCAAAACATTCAGCTACAGAACGCATGTCCCACATTATGTTTTACAACCATCCAGAGTTCTATATTGGTAGATTGAAATAGCAAAATATAAATACAATGACAGATGCAGTTATAGCAAAGGATCACTTTGAGTTAGCGTCTCTATCAGTATTTCCTGCGCAACGGCAAAAAAAAACAACCTAAAAAAACATAACCCCCAGCACCGCAAGGTTCCTTACAAGAGCCAGGCCTCTAAGTTTATGTGAAACAGAGGCCGCATGTCCCAAACGGAACCCTATTCCCTACATAGTGCACTACTCTAGACCGGTGAGGTAAAACAATAGGGCACTAAATAGGGAATAAGGGTGCCATTTGATACGTCTGCCAGAGCAGTTTCCGCCAACCCTGGGTTTTTATTATGGAATGTCATCTACATTTCAGAAACAGACGTTTTAAAGAGGCCCGATGCTGATATGTAATGGAATCCAGGATTCTGCCAGTTAGGACTACAAATCCTACCAATTAGTGGTTAAGGAAGGATACAGGGCTGAGTCAGACACATGCCTTTGGTTTGCATGGTGATACTGGGAAACGCGTTTCCAGCAGGTCCTGTTCCCAGAATGCTGTCTGTCTGTGTGGTCAAGCCTTACGGACAGTGTTCCTCAGTCCTGTACCCAGAATGCTGTCTGTCTGTGTGGTGAAGCCTTATGAATATGTGTTTCTCAGTCCTGTTCCCAGAATGCTGTCTGTCTGTGTGGTCAAGCCTTACGGACAGTGTTCCCCAGTCCTGTACCCAGAATGCTGTCTGTCTGTGTGGTGAAGCCTTATGAATATGTGTTTCTCAGTCCTGTTCCCAGAATGCTGTCTGTCTGTGTGGTCAAGCCTTACGGACAGTGTTCCTCAGTCCTGTTCCCAGAATGCTGTCTGTCTGTGTGGTCAAGCCTTAACGGACAGTGTTTGTGAGTCCTGTACCCAGAATGCTGTCTGTCTGTGTGGTGAAGTCTTACGGACAGTGTTCCTCAGTCCTGTACCCAGAATGCTGTCTGTCTGTGTGGTGAAGTCTTACGGACAGTGTTTGTGAGTCCTGTACCCAGAATGCTGTCTGTCTGTGTGGTGAAGTCTTACGGACAGTGTTTGTGAGTCCTGTACCCAGAATGCTGTCTGTCTGTGTGGTGAAGTCTTACGGACAGTGTTCCTCAGTCCTGTACCCAGAATGCTGTCTGTCTGTGTGGTGAAGTCTTACGGACAGTGTTTGTGAGTCCTGTACCCAGAATGCTGTCTGTCTGTGTGGTGAAGTCTTACGGACAGTGTTCCTCAGTCCTGTACCCAGAATGCTGTCTGTCTGTGTGGTGAAGTCTTACGGACAGTGTTCCTCAGTCCTGTACCCAGAATGCTGTCTGTCTGTGTGGTGAAGCCTTACAGACAGTGTTTCTCAGTCTTACTCACCCTTACAGCGGGCCCCGAATAGAAGGGCGACTCTGGCAGCTCCGGAGTGAAGGGCGACTCTGGCAGCTCCGGAGTGAAGGGCGACTCTGGCGGCTCCGGAGTGAAGGGCGACTCTGGCGGCTCCGGAGTGAAGGGCGACTCTGGCGGCTCCGGAGTGAAGGGCGACTCTGGCGGCTCCGGAGTGAAGGGCGACTCTGGCGGCTCCGGAGTGAAGGGCGACTCTGGCGGCTCCGGAGTGAAGGGCGACTCTGGCGGCTCCGGAGTGAAGGGCGACTCTGGCGGCTCCGGAGTGAAGGGCGACTCTGGCAGCTCCGGACTGACGGGCGACTCTGGCAGCTCCGGACTGGAACTAAGGTCAGGACATGACATCATGATAGGTAACCTTGGCAATTTGACTCAGTACTTTTCCTTTTAACCCTTAGCCTACAATGTCCGCGGCCCAGCGGACATCTAAGTAACGTAATAAAAAAATCCCCTGGAGATGCGTCTGTTTAAGCTGGAGATATTTACATGGGCTGTATCTCAATCCACTGTATCCTTTAATATCTCCTTTCCTCATTGCGGTGGGCTGTATCTCAATCCACCGTATCCTTTGATATCTCCCTTCCTCATTGCTAGTTACATGTATTTACAGTAGTTTACAGTAGTTACATGTATAAAGGTTACAGTAGTTACATGTATATAGGTTACAGTTGTTATGGGTATATACAGTAGGTTACGGTAGTTACATGTATATACAGTAGGTTACCGTAGTTACATGTATAAAGGTTACAGTAGTTACATGTATATAGGTTACAGTAGTTATGTGTATATACAGTAGGTTACTGTAGTTACATGAATATAGGTTACTATAGTTACATGTATTTACAGTAGGTTACTGTAGTTACATGTATTTACAGTAGGTTACAGTATTTACATGTATTTACAGTAGGTTACAGCATTTACATGTCTTTACAGTAGGTTACAGTAGTTACATGTATTTACAGTAGGTTACAGTAGTTACATGTATTTACAATAGGTTACCGTAGTTACATGTATATAGGTTACCGAAGTTACATGTATGTACAGTAGGATACAGTAGTTACATGTATTTACAGTAGGTTACCATAGTTACATGTATATAGGTTACCGTAGTTACATGTATGTACAGTAGGATATAGTAGTTACATGTATTTACAGTAGGTTACAGTAGTTATATGTATTTACAGTAGGTTACATGTATATACAGTAGGCTACCATAGTTACATGTATTTACAGTAGGTTACATGTATATACAGTAGGTTACCATAGTTACATGTATTTACAGTAGGTTACAGTAGTTACATGTATTTACAGTAGGTTCCATAGTTATATGTATTTACAGTAGGTTACAGTAGTTAACTGTATATACAGTAGGTTACAGTAGTTACATGTATATAGGTTACCGTAGTTACATGTATATACAGTAGGTTACCATAGTTACATGTATTTACAGTAGGTTACAGTAGTTAAATGTATTTACAGTAGGTTACAGTAGTTACATGTATTTACCGTAGTTACATGTATATACTGTAGGTTACAGTAGTTACATGTATATAGGTTACAGTAGTTACATGTATATACAGTAGGTTACAGTAGTTTCGTGTATATACAGTATGTATATAGGTTACCATAGTTACATGTATATACAGTAGGTTACAGTAGTTACATGTATTTACCATAGTTACATGTATATACAGTAGGTTACAGTAGTTACATGTATTTACAGTAGGTTACCATAGTTACATGTATTTACAGTAGGTTACAGTAGTTACATGTATTTACAGTAGGTTACCATAGTTACATGTATTTACAGTAGGTTACAGTAGTTACATGTATTTACAGTAGGTTACAGTAGTTACATGTATTTACCATAGTTACATGTATATACAGTAGGTTACAGTAGTTACATGTATTTACAGTAGGTTACAGTAGTTACATGTATTTACCGTAGTTACATGTATATACAGTAGGTTACAGTAGTTACATGTATTTACCGTAGTTACATGTATTTACAGTAGGTTACAGTAGTTACATGTATTTACAGTAGGTTACAGTAGTTACATGTATTTACAGTAGTTACATGTATTTACAGTAGGTTACATGTATATACAGTAGGTTACCATAGTTACATGTATTTACAGTAGGTTACATGTTTATACAGTAGGTTACAGTAGTTACATGTATATAGGTTACCGTAGTTACATGTATGTATATAGGTTACCGTAGTTACATGTATATACAGTATGTATATAGGTTACCATAGTTACATGTATGTATATAGGTTACCGTAGTTACATGTATATACAGTATGTATATAGGTTACCATAGTTACATGTGTATAGGTTACCGTAGTTACATGTGTATAGGTTACGTAGTTACATGTATATAGGTTACCATAGTTACATGTATATACAGTACTGTGAAAAAGTATTTTCCCCTTTTGATAATTTTGTAAAATGTTATCAGATCTTAAACTAAAACCTAATATTAGATAAAGGGAACCTGAGTGAACAAATACCACAACAATTGCATACTTATTTCATTTATTTTATAAACAAAGTTATGCGACACCAAATGCCCCTGTGTGAAAAAGTAATTTCCCCCCTTACACTAACTAACCTTTAACTGCAATGACTCAAAAACAAACACTTCCTGTAGTTGTTGATCCGTCTCTCAAGTCGCTGTGAAGGAATTTTGGCCCACAGTTCCATGCAGAGCTGCTTTAACTCAGAAACATTTAGTGGGTTTTCAAAACATGAGCTGAGCTTTTCAAGTCCTGCCACAACATCTCAATGAAAAACAAAAAATGTTGTTGCCATTTTCATGTAGACTTGATTGTATGTTTTGGATCATTGTCTTGCTGCATGACCCAGCTGCTGTTCAGCGTCAGCTCACAGACAGATGGGCCTGACATTCTCCTGTACAACACACTGACACAGAGCAGAATTCATGGTTTCTTCAATTAAGGCAAGTCGTTGAGGGTCTGAGGCAGCAAAGCATACCTAAACCATCCCACTACCACCACCACCATGCTTTACCGTAGTTCTAAGGTTCTTACTGTAGAATGCAGTGTTTGGTTTTCAGCCAGGGCATAATGGGACCCATAACGAACCAGGGCATAATGGGACCCATACCGAACCAGGGCATAATGGGACCCATACCGAGCCAGGGCATGATGGGACCCATACCGAACCAGGGCATAATGGGACCCATACCGAGCCAGGGCATAATGGGACCCATAACGAACCAGGTCCCAGGGCATAATGTGACCCATACCGAGCCAGGGCCCAGGGCATAATGGGACCCATAACGAACCAGGTCCCAGGGCATAATGGGACCCATACCGAGCCAGGGCATAATGGGACCCATACCGAACCAGGGCATAATGGGACCCATAACAAACCAGGTCCCAGGGCATAATGTGACCCATACCGAGCCAGGGCATAATGTGACCCATACCGAGCCAGGGCATAATGGGACCCATACCGAGCCAGGGCATAATGGGACCCATACCGAGCCAGGGCATAATGGGACCCATACCGAGCCAGGGCATGATGGGACCCATACCAAACCAGGGCATAATGGGACCCATACCGAGCCAGGGCATAATGGGACCCATACCGAGCCAGGGCATAATGGGACCCATAACGAACCAGGGCATAATGGGACCCATACCAAGCCAGGGCATAATGGGACCCATAACGAACCAGGGCATGATGGGACCCATACCGAGCCAGGGCATAATGGGACCCATACTGAACCAGGGCCCAGTGCTGGGCAGCTTCGTGTTTCCTAGGGTGTTGGCGATGTGCCCATAATGGGACCCATACCGAGCCAGGGCCTAGGGCATAATGTGACCCATACCGAGCCAGGGCCCAGGGCATAATGTGACCCATACCGAGCCAGGGCCCAGGGCATAATGGACCCATACCGAGCCAGGGCATAATGGGACCCATACTGAGCCAGGGCATAATGGGACCCATACCGAGCCAGGGCATAATGGGACCCATACCGAACCAGGGCCCAGGGTATAATGGACCCATACCGAGCCAGGGCATAATGGGACCCATACCAAACCAGGCATAATGGACCCATACCGAGCCAGGGCATAATGGACCCATACCGAGCCAGGTCCCAGGGCATAATGTGACCCATACCGAACCAGGGCCCAGGGCATAATGTGACCCATACCGAGCCAGGGCATAATGTGACCCATACCGAGCCAGGTCTAGGGCATAATGTGACCCATACCGAGCCAGGGCCCAGGGCATAATGTGACCCATACCGAGCCAGGGCCCAGGGCATAATGTGACCCATACCGAACCAGGGCCCAGGGCATAATGTGACCCATACCGAGCCAGGGCATAATGGGACCCATTCCGAGCCAGGGCATGATGGGACCCATACCGAGCCAGGGCATAATGGGACCCATACCGAGCCAGGGCATAATGGGACCCATACCGAGCCAGGGCATAATGGGACCCATACCGAGCCGGGGCATAATGAGACCCATACCGAGCCAGGGCATAATGTGACCCATACCGAGCCAGGAAATAATGGGACCCATACCGAGCCAGGGCATAATGGGACCCATAACGAACCAGGGCATGATGGGACCCATACCGAGCCAGGGCATAATGGGACCCATAACGAACCAGGGCATAATGGGACCCACACCGAACCAGGGCATAATGGGACCCATACCGAGCCAGAGCATAATGTGACCCATACCGAGCCAGGGCATAATGGGACCCATACCGAGCCAGGGCATAATGGGACCCATACCGAACCAGGGCATAATGGGACCCATACCGAGCCAGGGCATAATGGGACCCATACCGAACCAGGGCATAATGGGACCCATACCGAGCCAGAGCATAATGTGACCCATACCGAGCCAGGGCATAATGGGACCCATGCCGAGCCAGGGCATAATGGGACCCATACCGAGCCAGGGCCCAGTGCTGGGCAGCCTCGTGTTTCCTAGAGTATTGGCGATGTGCGATGCCATGTGTGGCCCAGCGGACGAGGAGGACGGGGGGGGGGGGGGGGGGGATTTCAGAGAGTTTGAGGGTCAGAGAGTCTTATACAATCAGCTGTCCCTGGTGATTTGTGAGTCCAGCCAGTCACCCTCTCTCTCTCTCTCTCACTCTCTCTCTCCCTCTCTCTCTCCCTCTCTCTCTCTCTGTCTTTCTCTCTCTCTCTGTCACGATGCGTTCCCACAGCAAACAACAGTTCAGCTGTCCTCCAGTCCTCACCCTTCATCACCCAGCCCAGTATCAGACCGACAACATCATCAAACAACGGTTCAGAGCTGGGAGTGGACATGAAGCGTGGGGTTAGGGTTAGGGTCAGAGTTGAGCTGGGAGTGGACATGAAGCGTGGGGTTAGGGTCAGGGTCAGGGTCAGAGTTGAGCTGGGAGTGGACATGACGCTTGGGGTTAGGGTCAGGGTTAGGGTCAGAGTTGAGCTGGGAGTGGACATGACGCGTGGGGTTGGGGTTAGGGTCAGAGGTGAGTTGGGAGTGGACATGAAGCGTGGGGTTAGGGTCAGGGTCAGAGTTGAGCTGGGAGTGGACATGACGCTTGGGGTTAGGGTCAGGGTTAGGGTCAGAGTTGAGCTGGGAGTGGACATGACGCGTGGGGTTGGGGTTAGGGTCAGAGGTGAGTTGGGAGTGGACATGAAGCGTGGGGTTAGGGTCAGGGTCAGAGTTGAGCTGGGAGTGGACATGACGCTTGGGGTTAGGGTCAGGGTTAGGGTCAGAGTTGAGCTGGGAGTGGACATGACGCGTGGGGTTGGGGTTAGGGTCAGAGGTGAGCTGGGAGTGGACATGAAGCGTGGGGTCAGTGTCAGAAGTGAGCTGGGAGTGGACATGAAGTGTGGGGTTAGGGTTAGGGTTAGGGTCAGAGTTGAGCTGGAAGTGGACATGAAGCGTGGGGTCAGGGTCAGAGTTGAGCTGGGAGTGGACATGAAGCGTGGGGTCAGGGTCAGAGTTGAACAGGGAGTGGACATGAAGTGTGGGGTTAATGTCAGAGTTGAGCTGGGAGTGGACATGAAGCGTGTGGTTAGGGTTAGGGTCAGAGTTGAGCTGGGAGTGGACATGAAGCTTGGGTTTAGGGTCAGAGTTGAGCTGGGAGTGGACATGAAGCGTGGGGTTAGGGTTAGGGTCAGAGTTGAGCTGGGAGTGGACATGAAGTGTGGGGTTAGGGTCAGGGTCAGAGTTGAGCTGGGAGTGGACATGAAGCGTGGGGTTAGGGTCAGGGTCAGAGTTGAGCTGGGAGTGGACATGAAGTGTGGGGTTAGGGTCAGGGTCAGAGTTGAGCTGGGAGTGGACATTAAGCTTGGGGTTAGGGTCAGAGTTGAGCAGGGAGTGGACATGAAGCGTGGGGTCAGGGTCAGGGTCAGAGTTGAGCAGGGAGTGGACATGAAGTGTGGGGTCAGGGTCAGAGGTGAGCTGGGAGTGGACATGAAGCGTGGGGTTAGGGTCAGGGTCAGAGTTGAGCTGGGAGTGGACATGAAGTGTGGGGTTAGGGTCAGAGTCAGAGTTGAGCTGGGAGTGAACATGAAGTGTGGGGTTAGGGTCAGAGTTGAGCTGGGAGTGGACATGAAGTGTGGGGTTAGGGTCAGGGTCAGAGTTGCGCTGAGAGTGGACATGAAGTGTGGGGTTAGGGTCAGAGTCAGAGTTGAGTGTGGGTTTAGGGTCTCAACACTAGACACAACCCTAACCTCAATCCAATATACAAATTAATGAACATGCTCCTCCTCCCATTACATGGCAGAAAGGTAGGCCTCACTTGCAGCCTGACCTAGAGTTAATGTGCTTTTGAGTGACATCGGCAGGACGGCTGAGGCTAGAAACAAAATTCAGGTATGGGATTGTTCAACAGACGCTCCCAATAACCGCAAACCTGTATCTGACCATGTGGAGTAAACTCTTCACAGTGTAAACCTGCATCTGACCATGTGGAGTAAACTCTTCACAGTGTAAACCTGCATCTGACCATGTGGAGTGAACTCTTCACAGTGTAAACCTGCATCTGACCATGTGAAGTGAACTCTTCACAGTGTAAACCTGCATCTGACGATGTGAAGTGAACTCTTCACAGTGTAAACCTGCATCTGACCATGTGACGTGAACTCTTCACAGTGTAAACCTGCATCTGACCATGTGACGTGAACTCTTCACAGTGTAAACCTGCATCTGACGATGTGAAGTGAACTCTTCACAGTGTAAACCTGCATCTGACCATGTGGAGTGAACTCTTCACAGTGTAAACCTGCATCTGACCATGTGACGTGAACTCTTCACAGTGTAAACCTGCATCTGACGATGTGAAGTGAACTCTTCACAGTGTAAACCTGCATCTGACCATGTGACGTGAACTCTTCACAGTGTAAACCTGCATCTGACCATGTGAAGTGAACTCTTCACAGTGTAAACCTGCATCTGACCATGTGGAGTGAACTCTTCACAGTGTAAACCTGCATCTGACCATGTGACGTGAACTCTTCACAGTGTAAACCTGCATCTGACCATGTGAAGTGAACTCTTCACAGTGTAAACCTGCATCTGACCATGTGAAGTGAACTCTTCACAGTGTAAACCTGCATCTGACGATGTGAAGTGAACTCTTCACAGTGTAAACCTGCATCTGACCATGTGACGTGAACTCTTCACAGTGTAAACCTGCATCTGACCATGTGACGTGAACTCTTCACAGTGTAAACCTGCATCTGACGATGTGAAGTGAACTCTTCACAGTGTAAACCTGCATCTGACCATGTGGAGTGAACTCTTCACAGTGTAAACCTGCATCTGACCATGTGACGTGAACTCTTCACAGTGTAAACCTGCATCTGACGATGTGAAGTGAACTCTTCACAGTGTAAACCTGCATCTGACCATGTGACGTGAACTCTTCACAGTGTAAACCTGCATCTGACCATGTGAAGTGAACTCTTCACAGTGTAAACCTGCATCTGACCATGTGGAGTGAACTCTTCACAGTGTAAACCTGCATCTGACCATGTGGAGTGAACTCTTCACAGTGTAAACCTGTATCTGACCTACTACTATCGTGTCGTCAGCGAACTTGATGAAGTAGTCGGGGAACTGTGTGAAGCCACGCAGTCGTGGGTATACAGGGACTTCGGGAGGGGACTGAGGACGCAGCCTTGTGGAACCCCCGTGTTGAGAATCAGTGTAGAGGATAGAATTGTTGCCTACCTTGTTGTTGTTGTTGTTGCCTACCTTCACCACCTAGGTGCATAGGAAGGAGTTCAGATCCCGGGGCCGTGAGCTTTGTTGCGAGCTTAGAGGACACTATGGTATTGAAGGCCGAGCTGTAGTCGATGAACAACATCCTCACATATGTAATCCTTTTGTCCAGGTGGGTGAGGGCAGTGTGCAATGGCCATGGCGATTGGCAGTGGATCTGTCAGGGCGGTATGCGAATTGGAGAGGGTCTCTCGCGCTCTCATGACGACCCCCGTTAACTGGGATTGAGTTAGCTAACCGGGCCTTGCTCACAACCGATCGTGACCTTATAGGAATAGCCCTGTGTTGAGGTTGAGCTTCCTGTGGCAACAGGAAGTGTTTTTAATTCATCCTCAAAGTGGTGCTTCATTCTCTCCCTGCAGTTACACAAAAAACACAGTCTTCCATCCTCTGTGAAAAAAAGTTAATTCTTAAACATTGAAACTCAGGACATCATTAAAGAGTGTCCCCTGGAGGCTATACGTGGGATTTCATCTTCCTGCCTTTTCAGGAACTGACTTAAATGGGGGGTTTTGAAGGGTTTAAAAGGTGTTCCCAAATTGTACATATTTGTGACCTGGGGACCGTCATGACCTGGCATATGTAATTTGACGTCAGTCAACCTAAAAGCAGTTTTGACCCCCATTGAACACAATGGTCTTGCAGTTTTGACCCCCCATTGAACACAATGGTCTTGCAGTTTTGACCCCCCATTGAACACAATGGTCTTGCAGTTTTGACCCCCCATTGAACACAATGGTCTTGCAGTTTTGACCCCCCATTGAACACAATGGTCTTGCAGATTTGACCCCCCATTGAACACAATGGTCTTGCAGTTTTGACCCCCCATTGAACACAATGGTCTTGCAGTTTTAGATATTAAGAGCCTTGTTATGAATTCTTGAATGAATTCTGAAGAGGATATTGATCACATTTCTTTATATTGACTTGAAACTGACAGGCAGACAGACAGAGGTGAGAGAGAAGAGGGAGAGAGAGGAGGGAGAGAGAGGAGGGAGAGAGAAGAGGGAGGGAGGAGAGGGAGAGAGAGATTAGAGGAGGGAGAGAGAAGAGGGAGGGAGAGGAGGGAGAGAGGAGAGGGAGAGAGATTAGAGGAGGGAGAGGGAAGAGGGAGAGAGAAGAGGGAGAGAGAGGAGGGAGAGGAGGGAGAGAGAAGAGGGAGGGAGAGGAGGGAGAGAGGAGAGGGAGAGAGATTAGAGGAGGGAGAGGAGGGAGAGAGAAGAGGGAGGGAGGAGAGGGAGAGAGAGATTAGAGGAGGGAGAGGAGGGAGAGAGAAGAGGGAGGGAGAGGAGGGAGAGAGGAGAGGGAGAGAGATTAGAGGAGGGAGATGGAGAGGAAGATGAGATAAATTAGAAAAAAGGTCTGTGGCATCTTTTCCCATTGAATACAATGTATTGACATAATCGTCAACCCTGTGACATATATATTTTCCCGTTGTATACAATAAATTGAGAAAAACGTCAGCTACTGTGACAAACACCTTTTATGCAAAAACGTACCATGAGGACGTTTTCCTATGATATCATGTTGGATCACCACACAGCTCCTTCAGCCTTCAACAGTCTAGGAAACACACTGCACAGCTCCTTCAGCCTTCAACAGTCTAGGAAACACACCACACAGCTCCTTCAGCCTTCAACAGTCTAGGAAACACACCACACAGCTCCTTCAGCCTTCAACAGTCTAGGAAACACACTACACAGCTCCTTCAGCCTTCAACAGTCTAGGAAACACACTACACAGCTCCTTCAGCCTTCAACAGTCTAGGAAACACACCACACAGCTCCTTCAGCCTTCAACAGTCTAGGAAACACACTACACAGCTCCTTCAGCCTTCAACAGTCTAGGAAACACACTACACAGCTCCTTCAGCCTTCAACAGTCTAGGAAACACACCACACAGCTCATTCAGCCTTCAACAGTCTAGGAAACACACTACACAGCTCCTTCAGCCTTCAACAGTCTAGGAAACACACCACACAGCTCCTTCAGCCTTCAACAGTCTAGGAAACACACCACACAGCTCCTTCAGCCTTCAACAGTCTAGGAAACACACTACACAGCTCCTTCAGCTTTCAACAGTCTAGGAAACACACTACACAGCTCCTTCAGCCTTCAACAGTCTAGGAAACACACCACACAGCTCCTTCAGCCTTCAACAGTCTAGGAAACACACTACACAGCTCCTTCAGCCTTCAACAGTCTAGGAAACACACTACACAGCTCCTTCAGCCTTCAACAGTCTAGGAAACACACCACACAGCTCATTCAGCCTTCAACAGTCTAGGAAACACACTACACAGCTCCTTCAGCCTTCAACAGTCTAGGAAACACACCACACAGCTCCTTCAGCCTTCAACAGTCTAGGAAACACACTACACAGCTCCTTCAGCTTTCAACAGTCTAGGAAACACACCTCACAGCTCCTTCAGCCTTCAACAGTCTAGGAAACACACCACACAGCTCCTTCAGCCTTCAACAGTCTAGGAAACACACTACACAGCTCCTTCAGCCTTCAACAGTCTAGGAAACACACTGTACAGTTTACCCATGCTCTATTTCTCGTGTTTCTATGTGTTGTCCTTTTAGAAGTTGTGAGGAGACGTCCTGTTGTCTCCTTGACAACAGGGCGTTGCGTAACGTTAACCACTTTACAAATGTTGTCGTTGCTACGTCCTGAAAGCTGACCTCCGACCCCTCGCAGGGATACCCAAATGTTTACAGAGTCCCTCGATAGTAGAAACAGGATTGGTCCTAAATACCATCCGATTCTTTATATAGTGCACTACATCTGATCAGATTCCCGGGTCTAAAGTAGTGCACTACATCTGATCAGATTCCTGTGTCTAAAGTAGTGCACTACATCTGATCAGATTCCCGGGTCTAAAGTAGTGCACTACATCTGATCAGATTCCTGTGTCTAAAGTAGTGCACTACATCTGATCAGATTCCTGTGTCTAAAGTAGTGCACTACATCTGATCAGATTCCCGGGTCTA
>NC_048570.1:98475581-98503081 GCF_013265735.2 Oncorhynchus mykiss | reverse complement strand
GTTATAGAGGTAGGATATAGAGGTAGGTTATAGAGTTGGATATAGAGGTAGGTTATAGATTTAGGAAATATAGGTAGGTTATAGAGGTAGGATATAGAGGTAGATTATAGAGGTAGTTTAGAGAGGTAGGTTATAGAGTTGGATATAGAGGTAGGTTATAGATTTAGGAAATAGAGGTAGGTTATAGAGTTGGATATAGAGGTAGGTTATAGATTTAGGAAATAGAGGTAGGTTATAGAGGTAGGATATAGAGGTAGGTTATAGAGGTAGTTTAGAGAGGTAGGTTATAGAGTTGGATATAGAGGTAGGTTATAGATTTAGGAAATAGAGGTAGGTTATAGAGTTGGATATAGAGGTAGGTTATAGATTTAGGAAATAGAGGTAGGTTATAGAGGTAGGATATAGAGGTAGGTTATAGAGTTGGATATAGAGGTAGGTTATAGAGGTAGTTTAGAGAGGTAGGTTATAGAGGTAGTTTATAGAGCTAGGTTATAGAGTTGGATATAGAGGTAGGTTATAGAGTTGGATATAGAGGTAGGTTATAGAGGTAGTTTAGAGAGGTAGGTTATAGAGGTAGTTTATAGAGCTAGGTTATAGAGTTGGATATAGAGGTAGGGTATAGAGTTGGATATAGAGGTAGGTTATAGAGTTGGATATAGAGGTAGGTTATAGATTTAGGAAATAGAGGTAGGTTATAGAGGTAGGATATAGAGGTAGGTTATAGAGTTGGATATAGAGGTAGGTTATAGATTTAGGAAATATAGGTAGGTTATAGAGGTAGGATATAGAGGTAGGTTATAGAGTTGGATATAGAGGTAGGTTATAGATTTAGGAAATATAGGTAGGTTATAGAGGTAGGATATAGAGGTAGGTTATAGAGTTGGATATAGAGGTAGGTTATAGATTTAGGAAATAGAGGTAGGTTATAGAGGTAGTTTAGAGAGGTAGGTTATAGAGGTAGTTTATAGAGCTAGGTTATAGAGGTAGTTTAGAGAGGTAGGTTATAGAGGTAGGTTATAGAGGTAGTTTAGAGAGGTAGGTTATAGAGGTAGGTTATAGAGGTAGTTTAGAGAGGTAGGATATAGAGGTAGGTTATAGAGTTGGATATAGAGGTAGGTTATAGAGTTGGATATAGAGGTAGGTTATAGAGGTAGGTTATAGATTTAGGAAATAGAGGTAGGTTATAGAGGTAGGTTATAGAGGTAGTTTAGAGAGGTAGGTTATAGAGGTAGGTTATAGAGGTAGTTTAGAGAGGTAGGTTATAGAAGTAGGTTATAGAGGTAGTTTAGAGAGGTAGGTTATAGAGGTAGGTTATAGAGGTAGGATATAGAGGTAGGTTATAGAGGTAGGTTATAGAGGTAGGTTATAGAGGTAGGTTATAGATTTAGGAAATAGAGGTAGGTTATAGAGGTAGGTTATAGAGGTAGGTTATAGAGTTGGATATAGAGGTAGGTTATAGATTTAGGATATAGAGGTAGGTTATAGAGTTGGATATAGAGGTAGGTTATAGAGTTGGATATAGAGGTAGGTTATAGATTTAGGATATAGAGGTAGGTTATAGAGTTGGATATAGAGGTAGGTTATAGAGGTAGTTTAGAGAGGTAGGTTATAGAGTTGGATATAGAGGTAGGTTATAGAGTTGGATATAGAGGTAGGTTATAGATTTAGGATATAGAGGTAGGTTATAGAGTTGGATATAGAGGTAGGTTATAGAGTTGGATATAGAGGTAGGTTATAGATTTAGGAAATAGAGGTAGGTTATAGAGGTAGTTTAGAGAGGTAGGTTATAAAGGTAGTTTATAGAGCTAGGTTATAGAGGTAGGATATAGAGGTAGTTTAGAGAGGTAGGTTATAGAGGTAGGTTATAGAGGTAGTTTAGAGAGGTAGGTTATAGAGGTAGGATATAGAGGTAGGTTATAGAGGTAGATTAGAGAGGTAGCAAATAGAGGTAGGATATAGAGGTAGGATATATAGGTAGTTTAGAGAGGTAGGTTATAGAGGTAGGTTATAGAGGTAGTTTAGAGAGGTAGGTTATAGAGGTAGGATATAGAGGTAGGTTATAGGGGTAGATTAGAGAGGTAGCAAATAGAGGTAGGATATAGAGGTAGGATATATAGGTAGGTTAGGAGGTAGGTTATAGAGGTAGGATATAGAGGTAGTTTAGAGAGGTAGGTTATAGAGGTAGGTTATAGAGGTAGGTTATAGAGGTAGTTTAGAGAGGTAGGTTATAGAGGTAGTTTATAGAGTTAGGTTATAGAGGTAGGTTATAGAGGTAGTTTAGAGAGGTAGGTTATAGAGGTAGGTGATAGAGGTAGTTTAGAAAGGTTATAGAGGTAGGTTATGGAGGTAGGTTAGAGAGGTAAGTTATATAGGTAGGTTATAGAGGTAGTTTAGAAAGGTTATAGAGGTAGGTTATAGAGGAAGGTCTGGTGTCTCCGGTGTGTCGGTGTGTCGGTGTGTGTGTGTGTCTGGTGTGTCTGGTGTGTCGGTGTCTGGTGTGTTGGTGTGTCGGTGTGTCTGGTGTGTCGGCTTCTGGTGTGTCTGGTGTGTCGGTGTGTCCATATGTCTGGTGTGTTGGTGTGTCCATATGTCTGGTGTGTCTGGTGTGTCTGGTGTGTCCATATGTCTGGTGTGTCTGGTGTGTCTGGTGTGTCCATATGTCTGGTGTGTCTGGTGTGTCCATATGTCTGGTGTGTCCATATGTCTGGTGTGTTGGTGTGTCCATATGTCTGGTGTGTCTGGTGTGTCTGTGTGTCTGGTGTGTCTGGTGTCTCCGGTGTGTCTGGTGTCTCTGGTGTGCCTGGTGTGTCTGGTGTGTCTGGTGTGTCTAGTGTCTCCAGTGTGTCTGTGTGTCTGGTGTCTCCGGTGTGTCTGTGTGTCTGGTGTCTCCTGTGTGTCTGCTGTCTCCGGTGTGTCTGGTGTCTCTGATGTGTCTGCTGTCTCCAGTGTGTCTGGTGTCTCCAGTGTATCCGTGTGTCTGGTGTGTCTGTGTGTCCGTGTGTCTGGTGTCTCCGGTGTGTCCGTGTGTCTGGTGTCTCCGGTGTGTCCTTGTGTCTGGTGTCTCCGGTGTTCCTGGTGTCTCCGGTGTTTCTGGTGTCTCCGGTTTTTCTGGTGTCTCCGGTGTGTCTGGTGTGTCGGTGTCTATCTGGCTGGTGGGTCTGATTGCGTCAATTGTGACACTGTTAGGTGTTTCCAGATCAGACTGGTGCTGGAGTGGAAAAGCAAGTCGTGCAGATGGATGGTTCAGCCCACTCCACTTTAACGAGGTGCTGCTGGGTCCAGCATCACCTGAATTCTATTGGTCTTCTGTTACCCAATCTGCTGCACTCCAACCCTGTTCCGGTTTCACACCATGTGGAGGTTCTGGCTACGGTCATTCTCTTCTAGTTGACTGTGTGGGACAACAACTAGTTTACTGCTGTTCATCCATACTGCCTCTCCAAGTTGACAACTAGTTTACTGGCGTTCATATATACTGCCTCTCCAAGTTGACAACTAGTTTACTGCCGTTCATCTATACTGCCTCTCCAAGTTGACAACTAGTTTACTGCTGTTCATCTATACTGCCTCTCCAAGTTGACAACAACTAGTTTACTGCCGTTCATCTATACTGCCTCTCCAAGTTGACAACTAGTTTACTGCCGTTCATCTATACTGCCTCTCCAAGTTGACAACTAGTTTACTGCTGTTCATCTATACTGCCTCTCCAAGTTGACAACAACTAGTTTACTGCCATTCATCTATACTGCCTCTCCAAGTTGACAACAACTAGCTTACTGCTGTTCATCTATACTGCCTCTCCAAGTTGACAACTAGTTTACGCTGTTCATCTATACTGCCTCTCCAAGTTGACAACTAGTTTACTGCCATTCATCTATACTGCCTCTCCAAGTTGACAACTAGTTTACTGCTGTTCATCTATACTGCCTCTCCAAGTTGACAACTAGTTTACTGCTGTTCATCTATACTGCCTCTCCAAGTTGACAACTAGTTTACTGCTGTTCATCTATACTGCCTCTCCAAGTTGACAACTAGTTTACTGCCATTCATCTATACTGCCTCTCCAAGTTGACAACTAGTTTACTGCCATTCATCTATACTGCCTCTCCAAGTTGACAACTAGTTTACTGCCATTCATCTATACTGCCTCTCCAAGTTGACAACTAGTTTACTGCCATTCATCTATACTGCCTCTCCAAGTTGACAACTAGTTTACTGCCATTAAATCTATACTGCCTCTCCAAGTTGACAACTAGTTTACTGCCATTCATCTATACTGCCTCTCCAAGTTGACAACAACTAGTTTACTGCTGTTCATCCATACTGCCTCTCCAAGTTGACAACTAGTTTACTGCTGTTCATCTATACTGCCTCTCCAAGTTGACAACAACTAGTTTACTGCTGTTCATCCATACTGCCTCTCCAAGTTGACAACTAGTTTACTGCCATTCATCTATACTGCCTCTCCAAGTTGACAACTAGTTTACTGCCATTCATCTATACTGCCTCTCCAAGTTGACAACTAGTTTACTGCTGTTCATCTATACTGCCTCTCCAAGTTGACAACTAGTTTACTGCCATTCATCTATACTGCCTCTCCAAGTTGACAACTAGTTTACTGCCATTCATCTATACTGCCTCTCCAAGTTGACAACTAGTTTACTGCCATTCATATATACTGCCTCTCCAAGTTGACAACAACTAGTTTACTGCCATTCATCTATACTGCCTCTCCAAGTTGACAACTAGTTTACTGCTGTTCATCTATACTGCCTCTCCAAGTTGACAACTAGTTTACTGCCATTCATCTATACTGCCTCTCCAAGTTGACAACTAGTTTACTGCCATTCATCTATACTGCCTCTCCAAGTTGACAACTAGTTTACTGCCATTCATCTATACTGCCTCTCCAAGTCAACAACTAGTTTACTGCCATTCATCTACACTGCCTCTCCAAGTTGACAACAACTAGTTTACTGCCATTCATCTACACTGCCTCTCCAAGTTGACAACTAGTTTACTGCTGTTCATCCATACTGCCTCTCCAGGTTGACAACAACTAGTTTACTGCCATTCATCTACACTGCCTCTCCAAGTTGACAACAACTAGTTTACTGCCGTTCATCTACACTGCCTCTCCAGGTTGACAACAACTAGTTTACTGCCGTTCATCTACACTGCCTCTCCAAGTTGACAACTAGTTTACTGCCATTCATCTATACTGCCTCTCCAAGTTGACAACTAGTTTACTGCCGTTCATCTACACTGCCTCTCCAAGTTGACAACTACTAGTTTACTGCCATTCATCTACACTGCCTCTCCAAGTTGACAACTAGTTTACTGCCATTCATCTACACTGCCTCTCCAAGTTGACAACAACTAGTTTACTGCCATTCATCTATACTGCCTCTCCAAGTTGACAACAACTAGTTTACTGCCATTCATCTACACTGCCTCTCCAAGTTGACAACAACTAGTTTACTGCTGTTCATCTATACTGCCTCTCCAAGTTGACAACTAGTTTACTGCTGTTCATCTATACTGCCTCTCCAAGTTGACAACTAGTTTTCTGCTGTTCATCTACACTGCCTCTCCAAGTTGACAACAACTAGTTTACTGCCATTCATCTATACTGCCTCTCCAAGTTGACAACAACTAGTTTACTGCTGTTCATCTATACTGCCTCTCCAAGTTGACAACTAGTTTACTGCTGTTCATCTACACTGCCTCTCCAAGTTGACAACAACTAGTTTACTGCCATTCATCTACACTGCCTCTCCAAGTTGACAACAACTAGTTTACTGCCATTCATCTATACTGCCTCTCCAAGTTGACAACAACTAGTTTACTGCCATTCATCTACACTGCCTCTCCAAGTTGACAACAACTAGTTTACTGCTGTTCATCTATACTGCCTCTCCAAGTTGACAACTAGTTTACTGCTGTTCATCTATACTGCCTCTCCAAGTTGACAACTAGTTTACTGCTGTTCATCTACACTGCCTCTCCAAGTTGACAACAACTAGTTTACTGCCATTCATCTATACTGCCTCTCCAAGTTGACAACAACTAG
This sequence comes from Oncorhynchus mykiss, assembly GCF_013265735.2. Classification (NCBI taxonomy): domain Eukaryota; kingdom Metazoa; phylum Chordata; class Actinopteri; order Salmoniformes; family Salmonidae; genus Oncorhynchus; species Oncorhynchus mykiss. The sequence continues at coordinate 98,497,008 of NC_048570.1, read as the reverse complement.
TTTACTGCTGTTCATCTATACTGCCTCTCCAAGTTGACAACTAGTTTACTGCTGTTCATCTACACTGCCTCTCCAAGTTGAAAACTAGTTTACTGCTGTTCATCGATACTGCCTCTCCAAGTTGACAACTAGTTTACTGCTGTTCATCTACACTGCCTCTCCAAGTTGACAACTAGTTTACTGCTGTTCATCTATACTGCCTCTCCAAGTTGACAACAACTAGTTTACTGCCATTCATCTACACTGCCTCTCCAAGTTGACAACAACTAGTTTACTGCCATTCATCGATACTGCCTCTCCAAGTTGACAACTAGTTTAATGCTGTTCATCTATACTGCCTCTCCAAGTTGACAACTAGTTTACTGCTGTTCATCTATACTGCCTCTCCAAGTTGACAACTAGTTTACTGCTGTTCATCTATACTGCCTCTCCAAGTTGACAACTAGTTTACTGCTGTTCATCTATACTGCCTCTCCAAGTTGACAACTAGTTTACTGCTGTTCATCTACACTGCCTCTCCAAGTTGACAACTAGTTTAATGCTGTTCATCTATACTGCTTCTCCAAGTTGACAACTAGTTTACTGCCATTCATCTATACTGCCTCTCCAAGTTGACAACTAGTTTACTGCCATTCATCTATACTGCCTCTCCAAGTTGACAACTAGTTTACTGCCATTCATCTACACTGCCTCTCCATGTTGACTGTGTGTTGAGTCAGTGCAACTTCTCTTCAGACAGACTAAAAATCAATAGGATATGTAATCAATAGGATATATAATCTATAGGATATATAGTGACTAGGATATAACATCAATAGGACATATAATCAATAGGATACATAATCAATAGGATATATAATCAATAGGATACATAATCAATAGGATATATAGTGAATAGGATATATAGTGAATAGGATATATAATCAATATGATATGTAATCAATAGGATATATAATCAATAGGATATATAGTGAATAGGATATATAATCAATAGGATATGTAATCAATAGGATATATAATCAATAGGATATATAGTGAATAGGATATATAATCAATAGGATATATAATCAATAGGATACATAATCAATAGGATACATAATCAATAGGATATATAGTGAATAGGATATATAATCAATAGGATATATAATCAATAGGATATATAGTGACTAGGATATATAATCAATAGGATATATAATCAATAGGATATATAGTGACTAGGATATATAATCAATAGGATATGTAATCAATAGGATATATAATCAATAGGATATATAATCAATAGGATATATAGTGAATAGGATATATAATCAATAGGATATATAATCAATAGGATATATAGTGACTAGGATATATAATCAATAGGATACATAATCAATAGGATATATAGTGAATAGGATATATAGTGAATAGGATATATAATCAATAGGATATGTAATCAATAGGATATATAATCAATAGGATATATAATGAATAGGATATATAGTGAATAGGATATATAGTGAATAGGATATATAGTGAATAGGATATATAATCAATAGGATATATAATCAATAGGATATATAATCAATAGGATATATAATCAATAGGATATATAGTGAATAGGATATATAATCAATAGGATATATAGTGAATAGGATATATAATCAATAGGATATATAATCAATAGGATCTATAATCAATAGGATATATAATCAATAGGATATATAGTGAATAGGATATATAATCAATAGGATATATAGTGAATAGGATATATAATCAATAGGATATATAATCAATAGGATCTATAATCAATAGGATATATAATCAATAGGATATATAGTGAATAGGATATATAATCAATAGGATATTTAGTGAATAGGATATATAATCAATAGGATATATAATCAATAGGATATATAATCAATAGGATATATAATCAATAGGATATATAGTGAATAGGATATATAATCAATAGGATATATAGTGAATAGGATATATAGTGAATAGGATATATAGTGAATAGGATATATTATCAATAGGATATATAATCAATAGGATATATAATCAATAGGATATATCATCAATAGGATATATAGTGAATAGGATATATAATCAATAGGATATATAGTGAATAGGATATATAATCAATAGGATATGTGATCAATAGGATATATAGTGAATAGGATATATAATCAATAGGATATGTAATCAATAGGATATATAGTGAATAGGATATATAATCAATAGGATATATAGTGACTAGGATATATAATCAATAGGATATATAGTGACTAGGATATATAATCAATAGGATATATAATCAATAGGATATATAGTGAATAGGATATATAATCAATAGGATATATAATCAATAGGATATATAGTGAATAGGATATATAATCAATAGGATATATAATCAATAGGATATATAGTCTATAGCATATATAATCAATAGGATATATAGTGAATAGGATATATAATCAATAGGATATATAATCAATAGGAAATAATAATCAATATGATATATAGTGAATAGGATATATAATCAATAGGATATATAATCAATAGGATATATAATCAATAGCATATATAATCAATAGGATATATAGTGAATAGGATATATAATCAATAGGATATATAATCAATAGGATACATAATCAATAGGATATATAATCAATAGGATATATAATCAATAGGATATATAGTGAATAGGATATATAATCAATAGGATATGTAATCAATAGGATATATAATCAATAGGATATATAATCAATAGGATATATAGTGAATAGGATATATAATCAATAGGATATTTAATCAATAGGATATATAATCAATAGGATATATAATCAATAGGATATATAGTGAATAGGATATATAATCAATAGGATATATAGTGAATAGGATATATAATCAATAGGATATTTAATCAATAGGATATATAGTGAATAGGATATATAATCAATAGGATATATAATCAATAGGATATATAATCAATAGGATATATAGTGAATAGGATATATAATCAATAGGATATATAATCAATAGGATATATAATCAATAGGATATATAGTGAATAGGGTCTCGACCCCGCCCTGTGCAACTGGGTCCTTGACGGGGCGCCCCCAGGTGGTGAAGGTAGGAAACAACATCTCCACCCCGCTGATCCTCAACACTGGTGCCCCACAAGGGTGCGTTCTGAGCCCTCTCCTGTTACTCCCTGTTCACCCACGACTGCGTGGCCACGCACGCCTCCAAATCAATCATTAAATCTGCAGACGACACTACAGAGGTAGGCTTGATTACCAACATCGACGAGACGGCCTACAGGGAGGAGGTGAGGGCCCTCGGAGTGTGGTGTCAGGAAAATAACCTCACACTCAACGTCAACAAATCAAAGGAGGTGATCGTGGACTTCAGCAGAGGGAGCACCCCCCCCCTTATCCACATCGACGGGACTGTTGTGGAGAGGGTAGAACGTTTTAATTTCCTCTGCGTACACATCACGGACAAACTGAATTGGTCCACCCACACAGACAGTTTTGTCCTATACTAATTTATATATATATATATATATATAAACGTCCCTTTTTCAGGACCCTGTCTTTCAAAGATCATTCGGAAAAATCCAAATAACTTCACAGATCTTCATTGTAAAGGGTTTAAACACTGTTTCCTCTGCTTGTTCAATGAACCATAAACAATTAATGAACATGCACCTGTGGAACGGTCGTTAAGACACTAACAGCTTACAGACGGTAGGCAATTAAGGTCACAGTTATGAAAGCTTAGGACACTAAAGAGGCCTTTCTACACCAAAATAAAGATTCCCAGGGTCCCTGATCATCTGCGTGAATGTGCCTTAGGTATGCTGCAAGGAGGCATGAGGACTGCAGATGTGGTCAGGGCAATAAATTGCAATGTCCGTACTGTGATAGGCCTAAGAGCTCGACAGGGAGACAGGACGGACAGTTGAACGTCCTCGCAGTGGCAGACCACGTGTAACAACACCTGCACAGGATCTGTACATCTGAACATCACACCTGCGGGACAGGTACAGGATTGCAACAACAACTGCCCGAGTTACACCTAGAACACACAATCCCTCCATCAGTGCTCAGACTGTCCGCAATAGGCTGAGAGAGGCTGGACTGAGGGCTTGTAGGCCTGTTGTAAGGCAGGTCCTCACCAGACATCACCGGCAACAACGGCAGCAACTATGGGCACGAACCCACCGTCGCTGGGCCAGACTGGGCTGGCAAAAAGTGCTCTTCTCTGACGAGTCGCGGTTTTGTCTCACCAGGGGTGACGGTCGGATTCGGTCGGATTCGTTTTTCAACCACTCCACAAATGTCGTTAACAAACTATAGTTTTGGCAAGTCGGTTAGGACATCTACTTTGTGCATGACTCAAGTAATTTTTCCAATAATTGTTTACAGACAGATTATTTCACTTATAATTCACTGTATCACAATTCCAGTGGGTCAGAAGGTTACATACACTAAGTTGACTGTGCCAGCTTGGAAAATTCCAGAAAATTATGTCATGGCTTTAGAAACTTCTGACTCATTTGAGTCAATTGGAGGTGTACCTGTGGATGTATTTCATTACCTTCAAACTCAGTGCCTCTTTGCTTGACATCATGGAAAAATCCAAAGAAATCAGCCAAGAACTAAGAAAAAACATTGGAGACCTCCACAAGTCTGGTTCATCCTTGGGAGTAATTTCCAAACGCCTGAAGGTACCACGTTCATCTGTACAAACAATAGTACGCAAGTATAAACACCATGGGTCCACGCAGCCGTCATACCGCTCAGGAAGGAGACATGTTCTGTCTCCTAGAGATGAACGTACTTTGGTGCGAAAAGTGCAAATCAATCCCAGAACAACAGCAAAGGAACTTGTGAAGATGAGGTTAGGGTGAGGGTTAGGGTGAGGGTTAGGGCTAGGGTTAGGGTTAGGGTGAGGGTGAGGGTTAGGGTGAGGGTGAGGGTTAGGGTGAGGGTTAGGGTGAGGGTAAAGATAAGGGTTAGGGTTAGGGTTAGGGTTAGGGTGAGTGTTAGGGTGAGGGGAACGGAGGTTACAACTGATTAGATGTGATTGTAACTTGTTCAATTTGGAGCAAAAGTTACACTGTGTTATGAATGGTCTGTCTGTCTGTCTGCCTGCCTGCCTGTCTGTCTGTCTGCCTGTCTGTCTGTCTGCCTGTCCGTCTGTTTGTCTGTCTGTCTGTCTGTCTGCCTGCCTGTCTGTGTGTGTTGATGTTCTTGTTTATGTAAGTGGCCACACCACAAGAGGCTCCATGAAAAAGCGTGATTCAGTCAAGTGAAGAAACTCTCTGTGGATGTTTGTCCAGCAGCTGTGTGGTCAGATGGATGTCGTAACAAAGACACTATAAACACCAAGCCTCTGTCCTGTCTCAGTTAATCAACGTGAGTTCAAACCAACAGCGTTTTCATCGCTGATCACTCACCAAAACAATCAGTGGTCGCTGTGGTCTGGACACACTCTTTCATCTCTCCCCTCTTCCCTCTCCTCTCCTCTCATCTCCTCCCCTCTCCTCTTTCCTCTCTCATCTCCTCTCCTCCCATCTCCTCTCCCCTTTCTTCTCTCCACTTTCCCATCTCCTCTCCCCCCCTTTCCTCTCTCCCCTCTCCCCTCTCCCTTCTCTCGTCTCCTCTCCTCCCATCTCCTCTCCCCTTTCTTCTCTCCACTCTCCCATCTCCTCTCCCCCCCTCTCATCTCCTCCCCTCTCCCCTTTCCTCTCTCGTCTCCTCTCCTCCCATCTCCTCTCCCCTTTCTTCTCTCCACTCTCCCATCTCCTCTCCCTTCTCTTCTCCTCTCCCCTCTCTCCCCTCTCCCCTTTCCTCTCTCCCCTCTCCCCTCTCCCTTCTCCCCTCTCCCCTCTCCCCTTTCCTCTCTCCCCTCTTCCCTCTCCTCTCCCCTCTCCCCTCTCCTATATTGGTCCCCACTGGCTTCACAGAATCCACAGAATCTCTGACGGTTCTTGGAAGACTGGCATCTAGGAAGTTCTAGGAAGAGGGGACCCAGACCTGGGTCGATGTAGGGGGAGGAGCTCTATAACGTGGGGGTTATTTATTCGAATGGGCATACAGAGTAAACTCATTCTCATGAGTCCCAAATGGCAAACTATTCACTCGTTAGTGGCACCTATTTTCCTATGGGCCCTGGTCAAAAGTAGTGCATTTTATAGGGAAAAGGGTCAAATTTGAGACGTGTACATTTTGCCAAAGTTCTACTTTTTCTTTGAACCTTTATTTAACGAGGCAAGTCAGTTAAGAACAAATTATTAATTTCAATGACGGCCCTAGGGAACAGTGGGTTAATTTGCCTGTTCAGGGGCAGAACAACAGATTTGTACCTTGTCAGCTCGGGGGTTTGAACTTGCAAGCTTCTGGTTACAAGTCCAACGCTCTAACCACTAGGCTACCCTGCCGCCCCTCCAATCTTACTACTAGGCTACGCTGCCGCCCCTCCACTCTAACCACTAGTCTACCCTGCCGCCCCTCCACTCTAACCACTAGACTACCCTGCCGCCCCTCCACTCTAACCCCTAGGCTACCCTGCCGCCCCTCCACTCTAACCACTAGGCTACCCTGCCGTCCCTCCACTCTAACCACTAGGCTACCCTGCCGCCCCTTCACTCTAACCACTAGGCTACCCTGCCGCCCCTCCACTCTAACCACTAGGCTACGCTGCCGCCCCTCCACTCTAACCACTAGGCTACCCTGCCGCCCCTCCACTCTAACCACTAGGCTACCCTGCCGCCCCTTCACTCTAACCACTAGACTACCTGCCGCCCCTCCACTCTAACCACTAGGCTACGCTGCCGCCCCTCCACTCTAACCACTAGGCTACCCTGCCGCCCCTCCACTCTAACCACTAGGCTACCCTGCCGCCCCTCCACTCTAACCACTAGGCTACGCTGCCGCCCCTCCACTCTAACCACTAGGCTACCCTGCCGCCCCTCCACTCTAACCACTAGGCTACCCTGCCGCCCCTCCACTCTAACCACTAGGCTACCCTGCCGCCCCTCCACTCTAACCACTAGGCTACCCTGCCGCCCCTCCACTCTAACCACTAGGCTACCCTGCCGCCCCTGCTGAGCGAAGCAAAGTAGGGTCAAACCATTCCCTCCCAACCTCGCCCCCGATCTTTCTCCAGTTATACAATGTTATGAGGCTTAATTAAGTGAACTCAGTTATGGAATTAGCACACCATGCTCCAAATACTAACTGACAGATTAGAAATGGGTGGTTAGGTTTGAGTATAAAGGTCAAAGATGGGCTCCTGGCATGTCAACAAACTGTCCCACCACTCCAGGACAGAAGGAGAGCTGTGTTTGGTGTTGGCTCCTCTCTCCTATCCTCCCTCTCTCCTCTCCTCCCTCTCCCCTCTCTCTTCTCCCATCTCTCTCTCATCTGTCCTCTCCCATGCCCTCTCCTCTCCTCTCCTCTCCTATCCTCCCTCTCTCCTCTCCTCTCCTCTCCTCTCCTCTCCTCTCCTCTCCTGTCCTCTCCTATCCTCCCTCTCTCCTCTCCTCTCCTCTCCTCTCCTCCCTCTCCCCTCTCCTCTCCTCTCCTCCCTCTCCCCTCTCTCTTCTCCCATCTCTCTCTCATCTGTCCTCTCCCATGCCCTCTCCTCTCCTCTCCTCTCCTATCCTCCCTCTCTCCTCTCCTCTCCTCTCCTCTCCTCTCCTCTCCTCTCCTGTCCTCTCCTATCCTCCCTCTCTCCTCTCCTCTCCTCTCCTCTCCTCCCTCTCCCCTCTCCTCTCCTCTCCTCCCTCTCCCCTCTCTCTTCTCCCATCTCTCTCTCCTCCCTCTCCCATCTCTTTCTCCTCTCTCCCATGCCCTCTCTTCTCCTCTCTCCTCTGATTGCTGAGGCAAGAGATAACAAAAAGATTTTTAAAAAGTCAACTTTTAATATTACCAAAGTTAGGTGAACAAATGAGTGAAAAAAATAAAAAAATGTAACAATATTTGTAAGAATATTTGTTATAGTAAAATTCACAGTTTTCAGTGATTCATGAAATGAAACTGGCATAGCTACTCTGATTGAAGAAGAACATTCAGTGGAGTGAAAAATACAACACGAAGAAATGAACAACGACGAAATGTTCGAATTAAAAATAACATCAGCAAATATACCAGGCTGCAATTGAAATGTTTTTTTATAATTGAATTCAGGTGCTCCATGGGGATGTGACAGAATGGTGTATTTACAGAGCTCTGTGGTGCCAGTCGTGTTGGTGCCAGCCGTGTTGGTGCCAGCCGTGTTGGTGCCATCGTGTTGGTGCCATCGTGTTAGTGCCAGCCATGTTGGTGCCAGCCGTGTTGGTGCCAACCGTGTTGGTGCCATTCGTGTTGGTGCCAGCCGTGTTGGTGTCTGCCGTGTTGGTGCCAGCCGTGTTGGTGCCAGCCGTGTTGGTGCCAGCCGTGTTGGTGCCATTCATGTTGGTGCCAGCCGTGTTGGTGCCATCGTGTTGGTGCCAGCCGTGTTGGTGCCAGCCGTGTTGGTGCCATCGTGTTGGTGCCATCGTGTTGGTGCCAGCCATGTTGGTGCCAGACGTGTTGGTGCCATCGTGTTGGTGCCATCGTGTTGGTGCCATTGTGTTGGCGCCAGCCGTGTTGGTGCCAGCCGTGTTGCTGCCAGCCGTGTTGGTGCCATCGTGTTGGTGCCAGACGTGTTGGTGCCATCGTGTTGGTGCCAGACGTGTTGGTGCCATCGTGTCAGTGCCAGCCATGTTGGTGCCAGCCGTGTTGGTGCCAACCGTGTTGGTGCCATTCGTGTTGGTGCCAGCCGTGTTGGTGTCTGCCGTGTTGGTGCCAGCCGTGTTGGTGCCAGCCGTGTTGGTGCCAGCCGTGTTGGTGCCATTCATGTTGGTGCCAGCCGTGTTGGTGCCATCGTGTTGGTGCCAGCCGTGTTGGTGCCAGCCGTGTTGGTGCCATCGTGTTGGTGCCATCGTGTTGGTGCCAGCCATGTTGGTGCCAGACGTGTTGGTGCCATCGTGTTGGTGCCATCGTGTTGGTGCCATTGTGTTGGCGCCAGCCGTGTTGGTGCCAGCCGTGTTGCTGCCAGCCGTGTTGGTGCCATCGTGTTGGTGCCATCGTGTTGGTGCCAGACGTGTTGGTGCCATCGTGTTGGTGCCAGACGTGTTGGTGCCATCGTGTTGGTGCCAGCCGTGTTGGTGCCAGCCGTGTTGGTGCCATCGTGTTGGTGCCATCGTGTTGGTGCCATCGTGTTGGTGCCAGACGTGTTGGTGCCAGACGTGTTGGTGCCAGACGTGTTGGTGACAGACGTGTTGGTGCCAGCTGTGTTGGTGTCTGCCGTGTTGGTGCCAGACGTGTTGGTGCCAGACATGTTGGTGCCAGACGTGTTGGTGCCAGCTGTGTTGGTGTCTGCCGTGTTGGTGCCAGCTATGTTGGTGTCTGCCGTCTACCGGGAGGGAAAGCCACTCAAATACTCATCTTCAATGACCCCTTCAATGTGAACACCAATATAATGAGCCCTTCAATATGAACACCAATATAATGAGCTCTTCAATATGAACACCAATATAATGAGCTCTTCAATATGAACACCAATATAATGAGCCCTTCAATATGAACACCAATATAATGAGCTCTTCAATATGAACACCAATATAATGAGCCCTTCAATGTGAACACCAATATAATGAGCCCTTCAATATGAACACCAATATAATGAGCCCTTCAATATGAACACCAATATAATGAGCCCTTCAATATGAACACCAATATAATGAGCCCTTCAATATGAACACCAATATAATGAGCCCTTCAAAATGAACACCAATATAATGAGCCCTTCAATATGAACACCAATATAATGAGCCCTTCAATGTGAACACCAATATAATGAGCCCTTCAATATGAACACCAATATAATGAGCCCTTCAATATGAACACCAATATAATGAGCCCTTCAATATGAACACCAATATAATGAGCCCTTCAATATGAACACCAATATAATGAGCCCTTCAATATGAACACCAACGCAAAAACCACAATATTCAAACGAAAATGGACAACAACACGATGTGCGTGTTGTACCTGACGTAAGTGGGTCCTACAGCTTCCACTTTTTTTTACCTTAAAAAAACAAACACACATCTCGTTGTTTTACTTCTTTATCTTCTCCACGTTGTTGTTGATGTTGTTGTTGTTGTTGTTCTCTTTCCTCAGCGCTCGTGGGATGATCTTCTTCTGGACAAATAGTCTCTGGAGGAACTTGTCTGAGAGACTCAGAGGGAAATAACTATAAACGAAGTTCATGAGGCCCACGCCGGGCCCAGCGTAGTATCGGACCAGGGGCCTGGGGGAGAGCAGCGCCTCGCTGATGGTGTTGATGACTGGTGACAGGTCCTCGTTAGCCGACTGGGCGAAGTGTTGGAAGAGCTCCTTGGTCTCGTGCGTGTAGTCTTCCCCGTACTCCTCCAGCAGGCCTGTGGACAGGTTGTGGATCAGGCTCTTGTACTGATTCTCCCAGTACTCCTGGTTACCGGACTGACCTGGGTTCAGAGGATATAGAGGGTTTGAGTTAACAGGGAGTTTCCTTTACACCGTAGGTTCTCTATCTTATTCCAGTACTCCTGGTTAATGGACTGACCTGGGATCAGAGGATATAGAGGGTTTGAGTTAACAGGGAGTTTCCTTTACACCGTAGGTTCTCTATCTTATTCCAGTACTCCTGGTTAATGGACTGACCTGGGATCAGAGGATATAGAGGGTTTGAGTTAACAGGGAGTTTCCTTTACACCGTAGGTTCTCTACCTTATTCCAGTACTCCTGGTTAATGGACTGACCTGGGATCAGAGGATATAGAGGGTTTGAGTTAACAGGGAGTTTCCTTTACACCGTAGGTTCTCTATCTTATTCCAGTACTCCTGGTTAATGGACTGACCTGGGATCAGAGGATATAGAGGGTTTGAGTTAACAGGGAGTTTCCTTTACACCGTAGGTTCTCTACCTTATTCCAGTACTCCTGGTTAATGGACTGACCTGGGATCAGAGGATATAGAGGGTTTGAGTTAACAGGGAGTTTCCTTTACACCGTAGGTTCTCTACCTTATTCCAGTACTCCTGGTTAATGGACTGACCTGGGATCAGAGGATATAGAGGGTTTGAGTTAACAAGGAGTTTCCTTTACACCGTAGGTTCTCTAACTTATTCCAGTACTCCTGGTTAATGGACTGACCTGGGATCAGAGGATATAGAGGGTTTGAGTTAACAGGGAGTTTCCTTTACACCGTAGGTTCTCTATCTTATTCCAGTACTCCTGGTTAATGGATTGACCTGGGATCAGAGGATATAGAGGGTTTGAGTTAACAAGGAGTTTCCTTTACACCGTAGGTTCTCTATCTTATTCCAGTACTCCTGGTTAATGGACTGACCTGGGATCAGAGGATATAGAGGGTTTGAGTTAACAGGGAGTTTCCTTTACACCGTAGGTTCTCTACCTTATTCCAGTACTCCTGGTTAATGGACTGACCTGGGATCAGAGGATATAGAGGGTTTGAGTTAACAGGGAGTTTCCTTTACACCGTAGGTTCTCTACCTTATTCCAGTACTCCTGGTTAATGGACTGACCTGGGATCAGAGGATATAGAGGGTTTGAGTTAACAAGGAGTTTCCTTTACACCGTAGGTTCTCTAACTTATTCCAGTACTCCTGGTTAATGGACTGACCTGGGATCAGAGGATATAGAGGGTTTGAGTTAACAGGGAGTTTCCTTTACACCGTAGGTTCTCTATCTTATTCCAGTACTCCTGGTTAATGGACTGACCTGGGATCAGAGGATATAGAGGGTTTGAGTTAACAAGGAGTTTCCTTTACACCGTAGGTTCTCTATCTTATTCCAGTACTCCTGGTTAATGGACTGACCTGGGATCAGAGGATATAGAGGGTTTGAGTTAACAAGGAGTTTCCTTTACACCGTAGGTTCTCTATCTTATTCCAGTACTCCTGGTTAATGGACTGACCTGGGATCAGAGGATATAGAGGGTTTGAGTTAACAGGGAGTTTCCTTTACACCGTAGGTTCTCTACCTTATTCCAGTACTCCTGGTTAATGGACTGACCTGGGATCAGAGGATATAGAGGGTTTGAGTTAACAGGGAGTTTCCTTTACACCGTAGGTTCTCTATCTTATTCCAGTACTCCTGGTTAATGGACTGACCGGTGATCAGAATATATAAAGGACTGAGTTAGTTTAAATTTAGAGCATGATTTAATATGTAGGTAAGAGCAATACATCATATTTGCCTCTAATAACATGCTAATAAGGTGCTAATAACATGCTAATAAGGCGCTAATAACATGCTAATAAGGTGCTAATAAGGTGCTAATAAATGGCTTATATGGTGCTAATAACATGCTAATGAGACACAAATAAGGTGCTAATAACATGCTAATAGGGTGCTAATAACATGCTAATAATGTGCCAATAACATGCTAATAAGGTGCTAATAACATGCTAATAACATGCTAATAATGTGCTAATAACATGCTAATAAGGTGCTAATAACATGCTAATAAGGTGCTCATCTAGTTCCACACATGGTGAGCCAATCAGAAGAGACAGATTGAGGTACACCATGTGGTCACTCTACAATAAACGGGATGTAAATTACACACTATTATATCATCGTTGCTGCTATTAGCATGAAATGATGTTTGTAACATGTAAAAACAAATGTTTGTCTTGGTTCACAAATGGTAATCGGCATACCATTACCATCGGAGAGTATAAAAAAAGATTTACACTGTTACAACCAATCAACATCACATGTGACAGCTGCACTTCCTGTGTGGCTCTGTAGAGATATCTATCTATCCCAGGGTCTAACACCACCAGATATATCTACACAGACTATATACAGGTCTGTGTTGTTCTGTAGAGATATCTATCTATCTATCCCAGGGTCTAACACCACCAGATATATCTACACAGACTATATACAGGTCTGTGTTGTTCTGTAGAGATATCTATCTATCTATCCCAGGGTCTAATACCACCAGATATATCTACACAGACTATATACAGGTCTGTGTTGTTCTGTAGAGATATCTATCTATCCCAGGGTCTAACACCACCAGATATATCTACACAGACTATATACAGGTCTGTGTTGTTCTGTAGAGATATCTATCTATCCCAGGGTCTAACACCACCAGATATATCTACACAGACTATATACAGGTCTGTGGTGTTCTGTAGAGATATCTATCTATCTATCCCAGGGTCTAATACCACCAGATATATCTACACAGACTATATACAGGTCTGTGTTGTTCTGTAGAGATATCTATCTATCCCAGGGTCTAACACCACCAGATATATCTACACAGACTATATACAGGTCTGTGTTGTTCTGTAGAGATATCTATCTATCTATCCCAGGGTCTAATACCACCAGATATATCTACACAGACTATATACAGGTCTGTGTGGCTCTGTAGAGATATCTATCTATCCCAGGGTCTAACACCACCAGATATATCTACACAGACTATATACAGGTCTGTGTTGTTCTGTAGAGATATCTATCTATCCCAGGGTCTAACACCACCAGATATATCTACACAGACTATATACAGGTCTGTGTTGTTCTGTAGAGATATCTATCTATCCCAGGGTCTAATACCACTAGATATATCTACACAGACTATATACAGGTCTGTGTGGCTCTGTATAGATATATATCTATCTATCCCAGGGTCTAACACCACCAGATATATCTACACAGACTATATACAGGTCTGTGTTGTTCTGTAGAGATATCTATCTATCTATCCCAGGGTCTAACACCACCAGATATATCTACACAGACTATATACAGGTCTGTGTTGTTCTGTAGAGATATCTATCTATCTATCCCAGGGTCTAACACCACCAGATATATCTACACAGACTATATACAGGTCTGTGTGGCTCTTTAGAGATATCTATCTATCTATCCCAGGGTCTAATCCCACCAGATATATCTACACACTATATACAGGTCTGTGTGGCTCTGTAGAGATATCTATCTATCCCAGGGTCTAATACCACCAGATATATCTACACAGACTATATACAGGTCTGTGTTGTTCTGTAGAGATATATATCTATCCCAGGGTCTAACACCACCAGATATATCTACACAGACTATATACAGGTCTGTGTTGTTCTGTAGAGATATCTATCTATCCCAGGGTCTAACACCACCAGATATATATACACAGACTATATACAGGTCTGTGTTGTTCTGTAGAGATATCTATCTATCCCAGGGTCTAACACCACCAGATATATCTACACAGACTATATACAGGTATGTGTGGCTCTGTAGAGATATCTATCTATCCCAGGGTCTAACACCACCAGATATATCTACACAGACTATATACAGGTCTGTGTTGTTCTGTAGAGATATCTATCTATCTATCCCAGGGTCTAACACCACCAGATATATCTACACAGACTATATACAGGTCTGTGTTGTTCTGTAGAGATATCTATCTATCCCAGGGTCTAACACCACCAGATATATCTACACAGACTATATACAGGTCTGTGTGGCTCTGTAGAGATATCTATCTATCTATCCCAGGGTCTAACACCACCAGATATATCTACACAGACTATATACAGGTCTGTGTTGCTCTGTAGAGATATCTATCTATCCCAGGGTCTAACACCACCAGATATATCTACACAGACTATATACAGGTCTGTGTTGTTCTGTAGAGATATCTATCTATCCCAGGGTCTAACACCACCAGATATATCTACACAGACTATATACAGGTCTGTGTTGCTCTGTAGAGATATCTATCTATCTATCCCAGGGTCTAACACCACCAGACATATCTACACAGACTATATACAGGTCTGTGTGGCTCTGTAGAGATATCTATCTATCTATCCCAGGGTCTAATACCACCAGATATATCTACACACTATATACAGGTCTGTGTGGCTCTGTAGAGATATCTATCTATCCCAGGGTCTAATACCACCAGATATATCTACACAGACTATATACAGGTCTGTGTTGTTCTGTAGAGATATCTATCTATCCCAGGGTCTAATACCACCAGATATATATACACAGACTATATACAGGTCTGTGTTGCTCTGTAGAGATATCTATCTATCCCAGGGTCTAACACCACCAGATATATCTACACAGACTATATACAGGTCTGTGTTGTTCTGTAGAGATATCTATCTATCCCAGGGTCTAACACCACCAGATATATCTACACAGACTATATACAGGTCTGCGTTGTTCTGTAGAGATATCTATCTATCCCAGGGTCTAACACCACCAGATATATCTACACAGACTATATACAGGTCTGTGTTGTTCTGTAGAGATATCTATCTATCCCAGGGTCTAACACCACCAGATATATCTACACAGACTATATACAGGTCTGTGTTGCTCTGTAGAGATATCTATCTATCCCAGGGTCTAACACCACCAGACATATCTACACAGACTATATACAGGTCTGTGTGGCTCTGTAGAGATATCTATCTATCTATCCCAGGGTCTAATACCACCAGATATATCTACACAGACTATATACAGGTCTGTGTTGTTCTGTAGAGATATATATCTATCCCAGGATCTAATACCACAAGATATATCTACACAGACTATATACAGGTCTGTGTTGTTCTGTAGAGATATCTATCTATCTATCCCAGGGTCTAACACCACCAGATATATCTACACAGACTATATACAGGTCTGTGTTGTTCTGTAGAGATATCTATCTATCCCAGGGTCTAACACCACCAGATATATCTACACAGACTATATACAGGTCTGTGTTGTTCTGTAGAGATATCTATCTATCCCAGGGTCTAATACCACCAGATATATCTACACAGACTATATACAGGTCTCTGGTTTCCATAGTACTCTAGAGGTCAGAGTGTGAACCACTCCGTATTCAGGAAACCGCTGCCAGACAGCTAGTTGTACTCGAATGAGATCAGAGGCCGGTATCCACGACAACACACAGCTACAGTAAATAAAGATCAAACATCAGCGGAATCAAACTGCATGTTTCAAATCTTAACTGCCCAAAAAGGGCCGTTATTTCATGTTCATATTCTAGATCTTTTAAAGCGCTCGTCTCCCTTCGTTTCCACTCCTCTAGTCCCCATCCTGTCTAGCATCTCTCTGGCGTTAGTCCCCATCCCATCTAGCATCTCTCTGGCGTTAGTCCCCATCCCATCTAGCATCTCTCTGGCGTTAGTCCCCATCCCATCTAGCATCTCTCTGGCGTTAGTCCCCATCCTCTCTAGCATCTCTCTGGCGTTAGTCCCCATCCCATCTAGCATCTCTCTGGCATTAGTCCCCATCCCATCTAGCATCTCTCTGGCGTTAGTCCCCATCCTCTCTAGCATCTCTCTGGCGTTAGTCCCCATCCCATCTAGCATCTCTCTGGCGTTAGTCCCCATCCCATCTAGCATCTCTCTGGCGTTAGTCCCCATCCCATCTAGCATCTCTCTGGCGTTAGTCCCCATCCCATCTAGCATCTCTCTGGCGTTAGTCCCCATCCCATCTAGCATCTCTCTGGCGTTAGTCCCCATCCCATCTAGCATCTCTCTGGCGTTAGTCCCCATCCCATCTAGCATCTCTCTGGCATTAGTCCCCATCCCATGTGTTGGATGTGACAACTTTTGCATATTCCCCTGCCACTGTGTGTTACACCCAAACCCTTCCCCCTGCTCCCCCAGGTTCCCCTCACCTATCTAGTATGAGAAGAGTAGAATGGTGGATGCAAGAACCCTGACCCCTGACCCCTAACTTCTGACCTCTAACCTTTAACCCTTACCTGTCTTGTATGAGGACGGTAGTATGATGGACACTTTGATCCCACAGTGTTCCAGCTATAACCCTAACCCCTAACCTCTGACCTCTGACCCTCACCTGTCTTGTATGAGGATGGCAGTATGGTGGACACTTTGACCCCCCAGGGTTCCATTTCGTGGCGCAGTGTGTTGATGAACAGGTTGAGAGCTGCCTTGGAGGCTCCGTACGCTGCTAGACAGGGGAACGGCTGCTCTCCTGGAGGGACACAGAGGGAGAGAGAGAGAGAGAGATACAGAGATAGACAGAGAGATAGAGAGACAGAGAGAGAGAGAGAGACAGAGAGAGAGCGACAGAGAGACAGAGAGAGACATACAGAGATACAGAGAGAGACAGACAGAGATACAGAGAGACAGAGAGAGAGAGAGACAGAGAGAAAGAGACAGAGAGAGGGAGACAGAGCGAGACAGGGAGAGACAGAGGGAGACAGAGACAGAGAGAGACAGAGAGAGACAGAGAGAGAAAGAGAGAGAGAGAAAGAGACAGAGAGAGGGAGACAGAGCGAGACAGGGAGAGACAGAGGGAGACAGAGACAGAGAGAGACAGAGGGAGACAGAGAGAGACAGAGAGAGAGAAAGAGACAGAGAGAGAGAAAGAGAGACAGAGAGAGAGATATAGAGACAGAGAGAGAGAGAGACAGAGAGAGAGCGACAGAGAGACAGAGAGAGACAGACAGAGATACAGAGAGACAGAGAGAGAGAGAGAGAGAGAGAGACAGAGAGAGAGAGAGAGAGAAAGAGACAGAGAGAGGGAGACAGAGCGAGACAGGGAGAGACAGAGGGAGACAGAGAGAGACAGAGAGAGACAGAGAGACCACAACGTCAGTATTTAATATATCTAAATAGATAATTGTTTCAGAGGGTTGAAGGGACGTGTTTATCCTACATGTTAACTATTTCCTCGAGTCATATCACGTTTTATTATCTTAAAAGTACTGATAAAATGTAAGTTACGCACTTTGCCCTTCGATTAATGCTTATTTTATATGGACAACATTAAAAGACGTCAGTAAAGATAAGAAAAGAACACTGGTTCATACATATGGAGGAGGAGGTGGAGGAGGTGGAGGAGGAGGTGGAGGAGAAGGAGAAGGAGGAGGTGGAGCAGGAGGAGGAGGAGGAGGAGGAGGTGGAGGAGGAGGTGGAGGAGGAGGAGAAGATGGAGGGGGAGGAGGAGGAGGTGGTGGAGTAGGTGGAGGAGGTGGAGGAGGAGGTGGTGGAGGAGGTGGAGGAGGTGGAGGAGGTGGAGGAGGAGGTGGTGGAGGAGGTGAAGGAGGAGGAGGTGGAGGTGGAGGAGGAGGTGGAGGTGGAGGTGGAGGAGGTGGTGGAGGAGGAGGTGGAGGAAGTGGAGGTGGAGGAGGAGGAGGAGGAAGTGGAGGTGGAGGAGGTGGAGGAGGAGGAGGTGGTGGAGGAGGTGGAGGAGGTGGAGGAAGTGGAGGTGGAGGAAGTGGAGGTGGAGGAGGAAGTGGTGGAGGAGGAAGTGGAGGAAGTGGAGGTGGACGAGGAGGTGGACGAGGAGGAAGTGGAGGTGGAGGAGGAGGTGGAGGAGGAGGTGGAGGAAGTGGAGGTGGAGGAGGAGGTGGTGGAGGAGGAGGTGGAGGAAGTGGAGGTGGAGGAGGGGGTGGAAGAAGTGGAGGTGGAGGAGGAGGTGGAGGAGGGGGTGGAGGAAGTGGAGGTGGAGGAGGAGGTGGAGGAGGAGGTGGTGGAGGAGGAGGTGGAGGAGGAGGTGGTGGAGGAGGTGAAGGAGGAGGAGGTGGAGGAGGAGGTGGAGGAGGAGGTGGAGGTGGAGGTGGAGGAGGTGGTGGAGGAGGAGGTGGAGGAAGTGGAGGTGGAGGAGGAGGTGGAAGAAGTGGAGGTGGAGGAGGAGGTGGAGGTGGAGGAGGAGGTGGTGGAGGAGGTGAAGGAGGAGGAGGTGGAGGAGGAGGTGGAGGAGGAGGTGGAGGTGGAGGTGGAGGAGGTGGTGGAGGAGGAGGTGGAGGAAGTGGAGGTGGAGGAGGAGGTGGAAGAAGTGGAGGTGGAGGAGGAGGTGGAGGAAGTGGAGGTGGAGGAGGTGGAGGAGGAGGAGGTGGTGGAGGAGGTGGAGGAAGTGGAGGAGGAGGTGGAGGAAGTGGAGGTGGAGGAGGAAGTGGTGGAGGAGGAAGTGGAGGAAGTGGAGGTGGACGAGGAGGTGGACGAGGAGGAAGTGGAGGTGGAGGAGGAGGTGGAGGAAGTGGAGGTGGAGGAGGAGGTGGTGGAGGAGGTGGTGGTGGAGGTGGAGGAAGTGGAGGAGGAGGAGGAGGTGGAGGAGGAGGTGGAGGAAGTGGAGGTGGAGGAGGAGGAGGTGGTGGAGGAGGAGGTGGAGGAAGTGGAGTTGGAGGAGGAGGTGGAGGTGGAGGAGGTGGAGGAGGTGGAAGAAGAGGTGGAGGTGGAGGTGGTGGAGGTGGTGGAGGATGTGGAGGAGGAGGTGGAGGTGGTGGAGGTGGTGGAGGAGGAGGTGGAGGAGGTGGAAGAAGAGGTGGAGGTGGAGGTGGTGGAGGTGGTGGAGGAGGTGGAGGAGGAGGTGGAGGTGGTGGAGGTGGTGGAGGTGGAGGAGGTGGAGGAGGTGGAAGAAAAGGAGAGGGGGAGGAGGAGGTGGAGGTGGAGGAAGAGGATAGTATTGAAACAGCTCTGATTGGTTGGTATAAGGATGGTAGTATTGAGACAGCTCTGATTGGTTGCTATTGGGATGGTATTATTGACACAGCTCTGATTGGTTGCTATAGGGATGGTAGTATTGAGACAGCTCTGATTAGTTGCTATTGGGATGGTATTATTGACACAGCTCTGATTGGTTGCTATAGGGATGGTAGTATTGAGACAGCTCTGATTAGTTGCTATTGGGATGGTATTATTGACACAGCTCTGATTGGTTGCTATTGGGATGGTATTATTGACACAGCTCTGATTGGTGGCATCACAGGACTTTTTGGGTGATGTCATGTAGCAGTTGGGGTTGAGAGCCCTGCCCTGCAGGATAGTATCTCTCCAGGAACAGGGTTGGAGAGCCCTGCCCTACAGGATAGTATCTCTCCAGGAACAGGGTTGGAGAGCCCTGCCCTACAGGATAGTATCTCTCCAGGAACAGGGTTGGAGAGCCCTGCCCTACAGGACAGTATCTCTCCAGGAACAGGGTTGGAGAGCTCTGTCCTACAGGACAGTATCTCTCCAGGAACAGAGTTGGAGAGCCCTGCCCTACAGGACAGTATCTCTCCAGGAACAGGGTTGGAGAGCCCTGCCCTACAGGACAGTATCTCTCCAGGAATAGCATTGGAGAGCCCTGCCCTACAGGACAGTATCTCTCCAGGAACAGAGTTGGAGAGCCCTGCCCTACAGGACAGTATCTCTCCAGGAACAGGGTTGGAGAGCCCTGCCCTACGGGACAGTATCTCTCCAGGAACAGGGTTGGAGAGCCCTGCCCTACAGGACAGAATCTCTCCAGGAACAGAGTTGGAGAGCCCTGCCCTACAGGACAGTATCTCTCCAGGAATAGCATTGGAGAGCCCTGCCCTACAGGACAGAATCTCTCCAGGAACAGGGTTGGAGAGCCCTGCCCTACAGGACAGTATCTCTCCAGGAACAGGGTTGGAGAGCCCTGCCCTACGGGACAGTATCTCTCCAGGAACAGGGTTGGAGAGCCCTGCCCTACAAGACAGTATCTCTCCAGGAACAGAGTTGGAGAGCCCTGCCCTACAGGACAGTATCTCTCCAGGAACAGGGTTGGAGAGCCCTGCCCTACAGGACAGTATCTCTCCAGGAACAGGGTTGGAGAGCCCTGGTGTAGGGATACTCTCCAGGAACAGGGTTGGAGAGCCCTGGTGTAGGGATACTCTCCAGGAACAGGGTTGGAGAGCCCTGCCCTACAGGACAGGATCTTGTTAGCACTATTATTTAGCTTCGCGTTTAGTTTGGTATTTTGTTGTTTTAGTTCGGTGATCATTTAATAAAGGAAGGAAAATGTACACCCATCACGCTGGACCATGGTCCACTCACAACTGGTTTACGCCCCTGAACGCTGCACCATGGTCCACTCACAACTGGTTTACGCCCCTGAACGCTGCACCATGGTCCACTCACAACTGATTTACGCCCCTGAACGCTGCACCATGGTCCACTCACAACTGGTTTACTCCCCTGAACGCTGCACCATGGTCCACTCACAACTGGTTTACGCCCCTGAACGCTGCACCATGGTCCACTCACAACTGGTTTACGCCCCTGAACGCTGCACCATGGTCCACTCACAACTGGTTTACTCCCCTGAACGCTGCACCATGGTCCACTCACAACTGGTTTACGCCCCTGAACGCTGCACCATGGTCCACTCACAACTGGTTTACGCCCCTGAACGCTGCACCATGGTCCACTCACAACTGGTTTACGCCCCTGAACGCTGCACCATGGTCCACTCACAACTGGTTTACGCCCCTGAACGCTGCACCATGGTCCACTCACAACTGGTTTACTCCCCTGAACGCTGCACCATGGTCCACTCACAACTGGTTTACTCCCCTGAA